>NW_026005589.1:52207-164611 GCF_001458135.2 Marmota marmota marmota | reverse complement strand
TACTTCCATGGTAAACACCAGATAATGCTCACTGAAAATTGATGGAGTGTGTGAAAGTTTCAAGCAGCTAGCCCAAACCCTGTTCAATTTCCAGCTTCATTTCTATTCACCCCTATAGGACAAAAAGAAGAGAAACATTAAAATTGAAACTGTTCCTGAAAGCAAACCCTTTATGTAAGAGGCCCAAACATTTGGAGTATAGTCAAAATAGGAAAAAGATGAATCCTGCACAGTATCATAGAAATTTGAAAACAAATCTAACTCTTACCTTAACACTAGGTCTAATTCTAGTCCTAACACTAACCCTAACACTTACCTTAACCTGTTTAGAGTGCTTTTGATCCTAGAAGTCTCACACATGGGGAGCCAAGTTGGGTAGGCTAACAGATGAATCTTTCACAATATCAAAGAATTCTGACAAATAATGGGGGAGATAGTTCAGTATATGCATATTTCCCTGTTTTCTCCTAAAGTGCTCTCACATAAAGTTGCTTTACATGCTGCAGCTTAGGGCTACTTTTACAAGGAATAAACCAGAGAATGCCCATAGGAAGTTGATTGAGTGTGTGAGGTTTGAAGTAGCTAGCACCAACACTTTTAGATTTCCAGCTCCTTTTCCATTTATATGCACATGCCAAAATGAAATGAAAACTTAAAATACAAACTGTTTAGAAGAGCAAACCCTTGACCCAAGAGGCCTAAACCTAGAGAATACAGCAAGGTTAGGTAAAATTTGAATCCTTCCCAGTATCAAGGAAATTTGAACAATACTAAATCTAACAAAATACTAGCTGTAACCCTAGCCCAAACCTAATACTAAATCTAACCAAAGCTGTTTAGAGAATCATTGACCATAGTAGTCCCAAAATAAAGGAGGTAAGTGGGACAAGCTAACAGTTGAATCCTGTGCAGTATCAAAGAAATCTGACCAAATTATTGGGGGAGGAATTTCAGTACATGCATAATGCCCTGTTTTCTCCTAATGTGCTCTTGGAAGAATTATTTTTTTCATGCTTCAGTTTAAAGTACTTTCACCAGGAATAACCAGAGAATGCCCACAGACAGCTGATTGAATGTGTGAAGTTTCAAGCAGATAGTACTAACTCTGTTTGATTTCCAGCTCCATTTTTATTCACATCTATAGGCCATAATAGAGTGAAACCTAAAAACTCAAACTGTTCCTGACAGTGAACTGGCAAACCTTGAAGGCCCAAACTTGGAGATCCTGCTAAGACTAGGAAAAGGATTAATCCTGTACAATAACAAAGTAATACATGTTAAAAAATAATGAAGCTTGCTCCTAAAGAGCTCAAAGATAAGGCTGTTTCTTTCTAATTGAGATTTGGACTACCACCACAAGAAAAAAATGAGAGAATGTGTCCTGAGAAATGATTCAGTGTGTGAAGTTTCAAGCAACTAGCACAAATCCTGTTTGAGTTGAGCTCCATTTTCATTCACCCCTATAGGGCAAAATGAAGTCAAACATGAAAATTAAAACTGTTCCTTAGAGCAAACCCTTTTGCTAAGAGGCCCAAACTTGGGGAGCATACTAAGAATAGGAAAAAGATAAATCTTGCCCAGTATCCAAAAAAGTTGAAAAAAACTAACTCTAACCCTAACACTAGTTCTAACAGTTGCCCTAACTCTAAACTAACCATAAGCCTAACCTGTTAAGAGTACCTTTGATCATAAAAGTTTTAAACTTGGGGAGACTAGTGGGGCAAGCTTACATATGAATCCTGCACAGTATCAAAGAAATCTGACCAAATTATTGGGGGAGGAATTTCAGTACATGCATAATGCCCTGTTTTCTCCTAACGTGCTCTTGGATAAACTTGTTTTGCATGCTTCAGCTTATGGCTATTTTTACAAGAAAGAAACCAGAGAGTGCCCACAAACAACTGATTTAGTATGTGAAGTTTCTACCAGCTAGCACCAACCCTCTGATTTCCAGCTCCATTTGCATATAGATCAAAATGAAGTCAGACATTAAAAACAAACTATTTCCAACAGCAAACAATTGAACAGAGAAGACCCAAAACTGGGGCACATAGTAAGGCTAGGAAAAAGATAAACCTTCCCAGTATCAAAGAAATTTGAACAAAACAAACTCTAAACCTAACAATAGCTCTCAAGCTAGCCCTAACAGTAGCACTAACACTTACCTGTTTGGAGAACCATTGATACTAGAAGTGCCAACCTTGGGGAGCCTAGTGGAGCAAGCTAAAAGATGAATACTGTGTAGTATAAAAGAAATCTGATAAAATTGTTGGGAGAATTATTTCATCACATACATGTTTCTCTGTTTTCTCCTTAAGGGTTCTCGTATACAGTTTCTTTTGCATACTTCATCTTTGGCTGACGTTCAAAAGAAAGAAACCAGAGAGTGCCCATTGAAAACTGATTGTGTGAAGTTTTAAGCACCTCCTGCCAACCCTGTTTGATTTCCAGCTCAATTTTCATTCACACCAATAAGCCATAATGAAGGGAAACCTTAAAATACAAACTGTTTCTGACACAGAACCATTGAACCGACAAGGCCCAAACCTGTGGTGCATAGTAAGGCCAAGTAAAAGATGAATCCTGCCCAGTATCATAGAAATTTGAAGAAAACTCGGGCCACCTGGGTGCTCTCAACACGGATGGAAGGCTCAGCTGCACAGTTTCTCTAGGCACAGACAGCAGTCTCAGCTGGACAAGCACTCTCTGCACAGACAGAAGGCAGCACAGAACACAGAGGCTTTGCTTGTGGGTCACTAGACCGAGCTCTGGACACAGCACAAGGTTATTCCAGAACCACCCAGCTCATCAAACAACATACATGGGTAATAGATGGAATCCATCTTGCACAACCTTACTCATCATCTATCAGTGGGCGTAGCTATCAGCTTGGTTCTACAGCTTATCAGGGACCGGGTTTCCAATTCACCTATCTCCAGCTATGATAACTCAAGATTTTTCTCACAAGCTTTTGGGGGGTGCAGCAACCCATGTGGAACAGCAACTATACAGGGACCTGTTTTCCAATTCAGAGACTAAACGTAGGGAGGCTCCAGGTAGAAGCTCAGGCATTCTCACCCTGACTACCTCTACCATGCTGAGCACAGAGACTCAAGCTAGGAATAGAGAACACCACCTACTGCAAGAAAAGAAAACAGAGTTTGGAGAGATATATTTTTCTTTCTTACTTTTATTTTCTTGCTCTTCTCATCCATTCTCCTCTACCCTTCCCTCCCTGGTCCTCACAACCTGAACATATGTGAAATTGAGAACTTTCCATGAAATTGGACTTTAAGAACTGAATCACTAGAATTGTATAATATACAGGAATTCCATAGGCCCCACCTCACCACCTATTTATTTGCCCTTATTTTCTTTCTCCATCTCTTTCTTTTTTTCTTGTTATTTTTTCTTCTTTTTTTCTCCTTCTATCCCACTTTCATCTTCCTAACTTTTACTATTTATACATAAGGTAATTTTATGAATACAGATAAGGAGTTTGAATTTATACCTCCTTCCATAAATTCCCCCTATCTATTCAATAGAGTTCTCCTCCAAAGTTGCTAAGTTAGATTAATCACATACCCTCATTCCTTTCCCCCTTACCATAGCATCCTACCCCTGACCCTCAATTCTCTATACACCATGAGAAATGGGATGCCTTTTATGAAACTAATGACTATATTCTAAATAATAATTGAAGCCAACATCTTTAGACACAGAGTCTAAATATAAAAGTATTTATAATGGTTAGGCTTAGGCTTCGGGTTAGGGTTAGATTTAGAGTTAGGTTTTGATCTATGGTTAGGGCTATGGCTAAGGATAGGGAAGGGGTTAGGACTAAGGTTTGGGTTAAGTTTAGGATCATGGTAAGGGATAGGGTTAGAACTAGTGATATGGATAGTATGAGAGTTAGAGTTAGTCTTAGGTCTAGGATTAGGGTTATATTAGGGTTATGGATAGGGCTGAATTAGGTCTAGTGTTAGTGATAGGTTTAGGCCTTGGGTTAGGGTTAGAGTTAGGATTAAGTTTAGGGTAAGGTATTGGGTTATGGCTAGTTTGAAGGCTAGGGCAAGGGTTAGTATTAGGTTTAGGGCTAGGGTTAGGTTTAGGGTAATGATTAAGGCTAGGATTGGGGCTAGGATGAGGGCTAATGTTTGTGTTAGGATTAGGGCTAGGATTAGGGCTAGGGCTAATGTCAGATCTAGAGTTATGGTTAAAGATAGTTTTCGAGTTAGGTTTATGGCTACATGTAATGTAAGGGTTAGGTTTAGGGTTAGGGTCAGGTTTAGAGCTAGAGTTATGGTTTGGGGTAGGCTAAGAATTAGGGCTAAGACTAGGCCATTAGGGTTAGATTTGGGCTTACAGTAAGGGTCAGGGTTAGAGCTAGGGTTGGGGATAGTATTAGGGTTAGGGATAGGGATAGGGTTAAGGTAGGGTTAGGTTTAAAGCGAGGTTTAGGTCTCAGATTAGGGCTAGGTTTTCTGTTAGGGCAGGGCCATGCCTAATTTAAGAATTAGAGTTCCAGTTAGGTTATTTTTAGGGTTAGATTTAGGGTTAGGGTGATGTTTAGGGCTAGGGTGATGTTTAGAGCTAGGGTTAGTGTTAGAGTCTGAGTCAGGGTCAGCATAAGTTCTAGAATTACGATTGGGACTCGAATTAGTGCTAGGTTTAGTGCTAGGTATAGGGTTAGGGTTTGATTTAATGTAAGGTTTAGGGTTAAGCCGATGACTCAGTTTTATTTGAGTGCAAGGGCTAAGATTAGGGATAGTTTTCCAATTAGCATTAGGCATAGGGCTAATTTTAGGGTGACATTTAGGCTTAGAGTTCAGGTTACATTCAGAGTTAGGATTAGATCTAGGTAGGGCTAGTGCAAAAGTTAGGTTTAAGGTTAAGGATAAGTTTAGGGATAGGGTTAGGTTTAGGGTTAGAATTAGGCTAGGTTAAGTGCTAGGATAGTTTTAGGTTTAGGGTTCAGGTTAAGTGTAGGGTAATGGATAGGGTTAGGGCTAGGGATAAGATCAGGGTTTAGCCTAGGGTTTTCATAAGTGTTAGGATTTTCATTAGAGTAATGGATAGGTTACACCTAGGGTTAGGGCTAGGTTTATGCTTAGGATTAAGTCTTGTCTTAGGCTTAGGCCTAGGGCTATGGTTAGGATTAGGATTAGCTTTAGGTTTAAAGCTAGGGTAGGCCTTGGATTAGGGCTAGGTTTTGTGATAGGTTAGGGCTACAGCTAATGTAAGAACTTGTTATGATTCAGGCTAGTTTCAGGATTAATGTTAGTGCCAGGTGTAGTTATAGGGTTAGGTTTAGCATTGGGTGGTTTTTAGAGCTAGGGTTACTGTTAGTGTCAGAGACAGTGTTCAGGTTAGTGTTATGGTTAAAAATAAAACCAGAATTATGTATAGGGGAAGAGTTAGTGTTTGACTTAGGCTAAGGGTTATTGTTAGGCTATGTCTAAGTTTTTCATTAGGTATAGGGTTGGAGTTATGGCTAGATTTAAGATTAGGTTTAGGTCTCGGGCTAGTGTTAGTGTTAGGTTTAGGTATAAAATTACCGGAAAGGCTACTGTTAGGATTCAGTTTAGGGTTAGGTTCAGGTTTAGACCTACAATTATTGTCAGTGTCAGAATAAGGGTCAGGGTTAAGGTTAGGGTTTGGGTTATGATTAGAGCTAGAATGAGTGCTAGGGTTAGGACTAGTAATAGGTTTCGGGTTGTGTTAGGTCAAGGATTAGGGTTAGCATTAGGGTTGGAGTTTGGCTTAGGGTAAGGGATAGGGATAAAATTAGGGTTATGGCTTGGATTAGGGCAAGGGTTATGGTTAAAGCTAGGTTTAGGGCTCGGATTAGGGCTAGTTTTGTGGTAGGTTTAGGGCTAGGCATTGGCTAATATAAGAACTAGGCTTACAATTAGGGTGAATTTGGGGGTTATGGTTAGGGGTTAAACCTCTACTGTTAGGATTAGGTTTAAGGTAGGATGATATTTATAGGGAGTGTTAGTGTTAGTTTAATAGTTAGGGTCAGAATTAGTTTTAGAGTTAGGGTTAAGACTCGAAATAAGGCTAGGGTTACTGTAAGGGTTTGTCTTAAGGTTAGGGTGGTGTTTAGAGCTGGAGTAAGTGTTAGGATATGAGTCAGAGTCAGGGTTAGTATTAAGGTTAAGGTTAGGACTCGAATTAGGTCTAGGTTTAGGTCTAGGTATAGTATTAGGATTTGGTTTAATTTAAGGTTTTGTGTAGGGCTATTACTCAGTTTTGTTTTACTGATAGGATTAGGGTTAGCGCAATTTTCATGATTAGTGTTAGTGTTAGTGATAGTGTAATGTTAGGCTTAGGCTTAAAGTTAGTTTAGAGTTAGAGTTAGATCTAGGGTTAGGGCTCGGAATAAGGATTAAGCAGGTGTTATGGCTAAGTTTATGGCTATGTTTAAGGCTTGGGTTAGTGTTAAGTTAAGGGATAGTGTTAGAACTAGGGATAGGGATAGTATGAGAGTTAGAGTTAGTCTTAGGGCTATGGTTAGCATTAGAATTAGGGATAGGTTGAAATTAGGGCTAGGATTAGGCTAGGTTTACTGTTCAGCTTAGGTCTAGTGTTAGAGTTAGGGTTAGTATTAAGTTTATTGTGAGGGATGGTGTTATAGCTAGGTTTAGTGGGAGGGTGAGTGTTAGAATTAGGTTAGGGCTATGGTAAATGTTAGGGTTATGATTATGGCTAGGTTTAGTGCTAGGATGAGGGCTAGGATTTTTTTAATTTTAGTGCTAGGTATAGGGCTAGGGTTAATATCAGGTCATGGGTTATGGTTAAAGATTATTTTAGTGTTGGATTTATGGCCACATGTATTGCAAGAGTTTGTTTTAAGGTTAGGGTCAGGTTTAGAGTTAGGATTATTTTTACAATCAGCGTCTGGGTTAGGGTTTGGGATTGGTTTAGTTTTAAATTTAGGGATAAAATTAGCATTAGGTTTAGTGTTAGGTTAATGATAGTGTGAGGTTTAGAGTCTTGGTTTGGATTAAAATAATAGATAGGATTAGGATTAGGTATAGGATTAGATTTAGGACTAGGTTTATCTTTAGATTTAAGGTTACGTTTATGGCAATGGATAGGGTTAGAGCTAGGGTTAGGGTTAGGTTATGTTTATGATTATGGCTAGGATTAGGGTTAGAATGGGTGTTAAAACTTGGGTTACAGCTCAGATTAGGGCTAGGTTTTGTGTTAAATTAGTTCTACAGTTGGTGTTATGGCTAATGTAAGTACCAGTGTTATGTTTAGGGCTAAATTTATGGTTAGGGTTAGGGCTTTGTCTAGTGTTAGGTTTAGGTTTATGGTTAGGCATATGTTTAGAGCTAGGGTTAGTGTTATGGTCTTAGTCAGGGTCAGGGTTAGATTTGTTTTCGGATTAAAACTCAAATTAGGGCTAGGTTTAGGGTAAGGGTTTGGTTTAGGTTAAGGGTTAGGGTTAGGGCTATGGTTCAGTTTTGTTTTAAGGCTAGGGCTAGTTTTTAGATTAGCAGTAGGCTTAGTGCTAGTGTGAGATTTAGAGTTAGTGGCAGGGCTAATATTAGATTTACGGTTTGGGATAGGATTAATTAGGGCTAGGATTAGGCCTATGGTTAGTGTTTAGCTTAGGCCTAGCAATTTGGATAGGGTTAGGTTCAAGTTTAGGATAAAGAATGGTGTTATAGCTAGGTTTAGACGTAGGGTGAGGGTTAGAGTTAAGTTTAGGGCTAGAGTTGGAGTTAGGGTAATGATTAAGGCTAGGTTTAGGGCTAGGATGAAGGATAGTGTTAGGATTTAGATTCAGGGCTAGGATTAGTGCTAGGGCTAATATCAGGACTTGAGTTATGGTGAAATATATTTTTAGGGTTAGGCTTATGGCTACGTCTAGTGTAAGTGTTAGGTTTAGGGTAACGGTCAGGTTTAGAGTTCGGGGAATCATTAGGATTAGGATTTGGCTTAGGTAAGGATTTAGGTTTATGGCTCTAATTAGCATTAGGTTTAGGGTTAGGGTAAAATTAGGGTTTGTTTTAAAGTTCAGGTTTGGCTTTGGGTAATTGATTCAGTTAGCATTAGTGATAAGGCTAGGGTTAGGCTTAGGGTTAGCATTAGGGTAAAGGTTATGGTTAGGGTAATTGATAGGGTTAAGACTAAAGTTATGGTTAGGAATATGCCTTGAGTTAGGGTTAGAGTTAGTGTTAGAACTAGGTTTAGGTTAGATTTAGGGTTATGTTTAGCATAAAGTTTAGGTTTTGAGCTAGGGTTAGGGTTAGGTTTAGGATTAGGTCTAGGGATAGGATTATGGTAGGTTTGGGGTTAGGGTGGTGTGTTGAACTAGGATGAGTGTTAGGATATATGTCAGGTTCAGGGTTATTTTTAAGGTTATGATTAGGACTATAATTAGGGATAGGGTTAGATCTAGGTGTAGTGCTAGGGTTTGGTTTAAGTTAAGGTTACTCTTAGGCCCGTTGCTCGGTTTTGTTTTAGTACTATGGTTAGGGTTAGGGCTAGTTTTATGATTAGCTTTAGGGTTAGGGCTAGGGTTATGTTAGATTTAGGATTAAGGCTAGAATTAAGGCTAGGATTAGGGTAGGTTCTGTGTTAGGTTTAAAGCAAGAATGAGGGTAGGACTAATGTCAGGTCTAGGTTTATAGTTAGTGATATTTTTAGGGTTGGGTTTATGGCTAGGTCAAATTAAAGTGTTATGTTTAGGTAAAGGGTCAGATTAAGAGCTGGTGTATTATTAGAGTCAGGGTCAGTCTTTGGGTTTGGGATAGGTTAAGGTTTAGTGTTAAGTTTCAAATTAGCATTGAGGTTAGAATTCAGGTTAGGGTAATGGATAGTGTTAAATTTAGGGTTTTAATTTTAAGGTAATGGATATGGTTAGGGTTTTTGATAGGTTTAGTGTTAGGCCTAGGGTTAACATTAGGGTTATGGTTATCGTTAGCATAATTTACAGGGTTAGACCTAGGGTTAGGGCTAGGATAATGGTTAGGATTAGGGCTAGAGTTAGGTTTAGGGTCAATGGTAGGGCGAGGGCTACACTTAGGATTAGGTTTAGGGTATGGTTTAGTGTTTGAGCTAGGATTTTTGCTATGTTTAAGATTAATATATCATTTGGTCTAGGGTTATGATCATGGTTAGTGTAACAGTCAGGGATAGGGTTATCATAAGGGTTAGGTAATAAGTTTAGATGTCAGGTTAAAGATAGTTTTAGGTTTAGATTAGCATTTGGCTTAGGTTTAGGTTTAGGGGTAGCATTTGAGCTCTCTTAGGTTTAGGTTTAGGTTCACTGTTAGTTCTAGTGTTAGGTTTATGTTTGGGGATAGGGTAGGTTTAGCTTTAGGTCTAGTATTATCACTAGGGTTAAGTTTAGGTTTAGAGTAATGGGTAGTGTTCAAGATAAGTTAGGGCTTTGGTTAAGGTTAGGATTAGGGCTGGGGTTAGGTTTAGGTTTAGACCTTGGATTAGTGTTAGGGTTATATTAAGTGTAAGTGTTAGGGATTGAGCTAGGTTTAGGGCTAGGGTGAGGATTAGGTTTACAGTCTGGGCTAGGGTAGGTTTATGGTTAAGTTTAGGGCTAGGGTTAGCTTTAATTATTTTAGGGTTATTTTTAGCATAATGGATAGAATTACAGCTAGGGTTTGGGCTATGGTTACGGTTAGAATTAGGGCTAGAGTTAGTGTGAGGTTTAGTACTTAGATTAGGGTTATTTTAGGTTAAGGTTTAGTGTTTAACTAGGGCTAGTCCTAGAACAAGGGGTAGGGTTAGGTTTAGGGCTAGGTTTAGGGTTAGAGTTATGCTTAGGTTTAGGTTTAGGGCTGTAATTAATGCTAGATTTTGTGTGGGGTTTAGGGCTACTGTTAGGTATATGGGTAATGTAAGAGCTAGAGTTATGGTTATGGCTGTATTTCGAGTTCGTCTAGTTTTAGGGTTGGTTTTTGTGTTAGGGTAAGGTTTAGAGCTCGGGTTTTTTTAGGGTAAATGTCAGGGTTCAGGTTAGGATTAGGTTTAGGGTTTGGTCCAGTATGAGAACTAGGGTTAGGCCTAGGGTTAGAGTTAGTGTTTGGTTTAAGTTAAGCGTTATTGTTAGGGCTAAGGTTAGGGTTATGGTTATATTTAGGATTAAGTTTAGGTCTATGGCAAGTGTTATTGTTAGGTTTAGGTTTAGGGTTAATGGTAGGGCTAGTGTTAGTTTTCAGATAAGGTTTAGGGTTAGGTTTAAACCTAGGTTTAGTGTTAGGGAAAGAATAAGGGTCAGGGTTAGAGTTAGGGTTTGGGTTAAGTTTAGAGTTAGAATGAGGGTTACGGTTAGGAGTAGTAATAGAGTTAGGGTTTGGGGTAGGCATAGAATTAGGGTTAGGACTAGGGTAGCAATAGGGTGATGGTTTGACTAAGTATAAAAAATAGATTTAGAGCTAGGATTAGGACTAGGGATAGGGTTAGGGTTAGGGCCAGGGTTAGGATTAGGGTTAAAGCTAGGTTTAGGCCTTGGATTAAGGCTAGGTTTTCTGTTAGGTTTAGGGCTATGAATAATTTAATAACTGGCATTACAATTAGGTCTAGTTTTAGGGTTAGGTTATGGGCGAGTTCTACTGTTAGGATTAGGTTTAGGGATAGGCTGATGTGTAGAGCTAGGTTTAGTGTTAAGGTCAGAATCAGGGTTAGTATTAGTTCTAGGGTTAGGGTTAGGACTCAAAATAGGTCTTGGGTTATGGCTAGCTGCTGGATTATTGTTTGGTTTAGGTTAAGGGTTAGGTCAGTGAATTGGCTTGGTTTTGCTTGATAGCTAGGGCTTGGGTTAGGGCTAGTTTTCAAATTAGCTTTAGGGTTAGAGCTAGTGTTAGGGTGTGGTTTAGGCTTAGGTTTAGGGTTACATTTAGAGTTAGGGTTAGATCTTGGTTTAGGGCTACAGTCAAAGTTATGGCTAGGTTTAGGCCTAGGGTTTGAGTTTTCATAAGGAATAGGGTTAGAACTATGGATAGGACTGAGACGAGAGTTAGAGTTAGTGTTAGGATTCGACTTAGGGTTAGAATTAGGGATTAACTAGAGGTCGAATTAGAGCTAGGATTAATATTAGTGCTGAGCCTAGTTTAATGGCTAGGGTTATGGTTATGGTTATGTTTATGTATGATGTTATAGCTAGCTATAGAACTAGGGCTAGGGTTAAAATTAGGGTTAGGTCTAAGGTTAGGGTTAGGTTTAGGATTAAGCCTAAGAGTAGGGCTAGGAATAGGGCTAGAGTTTGTTTTAGTGCTAGGGCTTCATTAGGGCTAGGGCTAATGTCAGTTCTAGGGTTATGGTTAGATATAGTTTTAGGGTTAATATTATTAGGGTTAGGATTAGGTTCATCGATATGGTTAGGTTTAGGGTTCAGGTTAGGTTTAGGGCAATTTATAAGTTTAGGGCTAGGAATAGGTTTAGGGTTATCCTAGGGTTAGCATTATGGTTAGGATTAGGATTAGGGTAATGGATAGGGTTACAGCTCCGGTTAGGGCTAGATTTATGGTTATGATTAAGGCTAGGTTTAGGGTTAGGTTCCGAGTTATGTCAGGGGTTAGTTTTAGGGTTAGGTTTAGGGTAAGTGTTAGGGCTAGAATTAGGGTTATGGTTAGGGTTAAAGGTAGTGTTAGGGCTCTGATTAGGGATAGGTTTTGGGTTATGTTAGGGCTAGGTTTAGGGCTACAGCCAATGTAAGAACTAGAGTTATGATAAGAATTTATTTTTGGGTTAGGGTTATGGCTAGGTCTAGGGTTATGTTTAGGTTTAGGTTTTAAGTGATGTTTAGAGCTAGGGTTAGTGTTAGGGTCAGAGTCAGGGTCAGGGTTTGTTTCAGGGTTAGGGATAGGACTCAAATTAGAGCTATGCTTAGGGCTAGGTGTAGGCTTAGTGTTTGGTTTATGTTAAAGTTTAGGGTTAGGACTCTGGCTCAGTTGTTTTGTAGGGCTAGGGCTAGGGTAGGGCTAGTTTTAGGATTAGCATTAGTGTTATGGCTTGTGTTAGTGAGAGGTTTAGCTTAGGGTTAGGGTTAGATTTAGACTTAGGGTTATTTTTAGGGTTAGATATAGGATTAGGTCTAGAGCTAGGGTTGGGGCTAATGTAAAGGCAAGTCATAGGATTATAGTGAGGGATAGGTTTAGAACTAGAAATAGGACTAGGGCGAGAGTTAGAGTTAGTCTTAGGGTTAGGGTTAGATTAATTTTAGGGCTAAATTAGGGGTAGAATTAGGTCTAGTGTTTGTATTAGTGTTGAGCCTAGTTTAGGCTTAGGTTTAGGTTTAGGGATAGGGTTAGGTTTAAGGGAAGGGATAGATTAGAGCTAGTTTTAGGGCTAGGTCAGAAGTTAGAATTTCGGTCAGGGCTAGTGATGTGGTTTGATTTAGTAGTAAGGCTAGGTTTAGGCTAGGATGAGGGCTAGGGTTTGAGCAAGGGTTAGCTCTATGGCAAGGGTTAGGTTTATGGTTATGTCTAAGGTTAGGGTTAGGTTAGATTTTGGGTAACGACTAGGGTTATCATCAGGTTTAGGATTAGGGTTAGGGTAATGGGTAGGGTTAAAGCTAGGGTTAGGGCTAGGCTTATCTTAAGGTTAGGGTTAGAGTTAGGGTAATATAAATGCTTAGAACTAGGTTAGATATAGGTTTAAGGTTAGGATTAGGGCTAGGTTTAAAGTTGGTTTAGGTTTAGGCCATGGGTTAGTGTTAGGTTTTCATTAAGTTTAAGTTATTGATTTAGCTATTGTTTTGTCTAGGACGAGGATTATGGTTAAAGTCTGTGTGAGGGTTACAGCTAGGGTTAGCATTAGGGTTACGTTTAAGTTAAGGATAATGGATAGAGTTAAAGGTTGGTTTTGGCCTATGGTGATGGCTAGTTTCAGGGTCAGTGATATGGCTAGGTCTAGTGTTAGTGTTATGTGTTTTGTTAGGAAAAGGTTTCGAGCTAGGGTTTGAATTAGGATAAAGATCAATGTTTGGTTTAGGATTAGGTTTATTTTTAGGGCCAGCATTTGGACTATGGTTTGGTCTAGTGTTAGGGTTAGTGTTTGGGTTAGTTAAGATTTATTATTAGGGCTAGGACTAAGTTTTTGATTAGGGCTATGCCTATGGTTATCACAAGATAAAGGATTAAGTGTAGGTCTAGGTCTATTGTTAGGGTAAGTTTTACTTTTAGAGTTACAGGTAGTGCCAATGTTAGGGGTCGGATTAGGTTTAGGGTCAGGTTTAAACCTATGGTTAGTGTTAGGATCAAAATAAGGGTCAGAGTTAGGGTTAGGATATGGGATAGTGATAGAGCTAGATTGAGGATTAGGGTTAGGACTATTAATAGAGTTAGGTTTTGGGTTAGGCTAAGAATTAGGTTTAGAACTAGGGTAGCTTTAGGATTAGAGTTTGGCTTAGGGTAAGTGATAGGTTTAGTGCTAGTGTTAGGGTTAGGGTCAGGGTTAGAGTTAGGGCTAGGGTTAGGTTTATTTTTAGGGTTAAAGCTAGGGTTAGAGCTTGGATTAGGGCTAGGCTACGTTTTGTGTTAGCTTTAGGGCTATGGCTAATGTAACAACTAGGGTTACAATTAGGGCTAGTTTTATGGTTAGTGTTATGTCTAGGTTTAGTGTTTGATTAAGTTTAGGGTTAGGGTTATATTTAATGAATAGGTAGGGTTAGCGAATGTTTTAGGGTTAGGCCGAGAGTTAGCATTAGGGTTAGGATTAGGGTTAGGGTTAGGGTAATGAAGAGGCTTAGAGCTAGGAAGAGGGGTAGGGTTAAGGTTAGTGTTAGGGTTAGTGTTAGGCTTAGGGTTAATGCAAGGATTAAATTTGGGCTTGGGTTTAGGGTAAGAGTTAGGACTTGGTTTAGGTTTAGAGTTAGGGTTAAAGCTAGGGTTTGGGCTCACATTAGGGCTATATTTTGGGTAACATTAGGGCTAGTGTTAGGGATACAGCTAATATAAGAACTAGGATTATGATTAGGGCTAATTTTAGGGTTACAGTTAGGGCGAAGTCTAGTTTTATGGTTAGGTTTAATTTCAGGGTGACGTTTTGAGCTAGAGTTAGTGTTTGGTTCAGAGTCAGGGTCAGGGTTAGTTTTAGGGTTTAGATAGGACTCAAATAAGGGATAAGCTTAGGGCTAGACATAGGGTAAGGATTTGGTTTAGGTTAAGGGTTAGGATTAGTGCTATGGCTTGTTATGTTTTAGGGCTAAGGATAAAGTTAAGGGTAGTTTTACTATTAATGTTAGTGTTATTGCTAGTGATAGAGCGAGTTTAGTCTTAGGGGTATATTTAGAGTTATGGATAATTCTAGGGTTAGGGCTATGGCTAGGTTTAGGGCTAAGGTTAGGTCTAGTGGTTGGGTTACCATAAGGGATAGGGTTAGAACTAGGAATAGAGCTAGAGTGATAGTTAGAGTTAATCTTAAGGCAAAGGTTAGGGTTAAGTTTAGGGCTAAATTAGGGCTAGGAATATGTCTAGGATTGGTGTTAGGGTTAGGCCTAGGGTGAGGGCTATGTTGAAGATTAAGTTTAGGGTTAGGTTTAGGGGAAGAGATGGGGTTATAGCTAGGTTTAGGGCTAGGGTGATAATTAAAATTACATTTAGGTCTAGGGTTAGTTTTGTGCTAGAATTAAGACAAGATTTGGGGTTAGGATTAGGGCTAAGGTTTTTGTTATGTTTAGAGGAATTTTAGGGATAGGGATAAAGTCAGGTTTAGGGTTATCACTAGGGATAGTTATACGGTTAGGTTCATGGCTAGATCTAATTTTAAGTTTAGGGTAAGGCCCAGATTAAGAGTAAGGTTTATTTTTAGGGTCAGGGTCAGTTTTTTGATTTGTGTTAGGTTAATTCTTAGGGTTAGGGCTCAAATTAGTGTTAGTGTTAGAATTAGGGTTAGGTTTATGGATGGGTTTAGGTTTAGGGGTCAGGTCAAGATTAGGGTAATTGGTAGGGTTAGGGTTAGTGATAGGGTTAGGGTTAGGCATCGAGTTAGCATTTGGGTTAGGGTTATTGTTAAGGTAATGAATAGCAATAGAGCTAGGGTTAGGGCTAGGGTTTTGGATAGGATTTGGTCTAAAGTTAGGGTTGGAGCTTGGGCTATGGTTAGTGTTTGGGATAGGTTTAGGGTACACGTTAGTTTTTGAGCTAGGGTTATTGCTAGAGTGAGGGTTAGGCTTAGGTTTATGTCTAGGGTTACATTTATGTTTAAGGTTAAGGTTAGTGTTAGGTTTAGGGCTAAGGTTATCTCTAGAGTTAGATTAATTGATAGGGTTAGATATCAGGTTAGGTTTAGGTGTAGTTTTAGGTTTAGGATTTGTGTTAAGGTTAGGGTTAAAATTATCATTTGAGTTAGGGTAATGGATAGGGTTAGATGTTAGGCTAGGTTTAGGGGTAGTTTTAGATTTAGGGTTTGTCTTAGGGCTTGGGCTAGGGTTAGTGTTAGAGTAAAGGTTAAGGTTTTATCTAGGGTTAATGCTAAGATGAGTGTTAGCTTTTGGTTTAGGTCTAAGATTAGGTTTACAATTAGGATTAGAGCTAGGATTATCATTAGGGTCAAAGTTCGGTTTAGGGTAATGGATAATTTTAGAGATAGTATTGGGTTGATAGTATTATGATTAGGGCTAAGATTAGGAATAGGTTTAGGGATAGGGCTAGGTTTATGTTTAGGTTTCGGTTTTATGTTTTATCTAGTGTTAGGTCTAAGGTGAGGGTTAAGGTTACTGTGAGGGTTAGGCTTATGCTAATGGATAAGGTTAGGTTCAGGTTAGGATTACGCTTTGGGCTAGATTTAGGCCTAGGATTAGAACTAGGTTTTGTGTTAGGTTTAGAGGTAGTTTTATTGCTATGGTAATGTAAGGGTTATGTTTACAGTTATGGCTTTGTCTAGTGTTAGGTTTAGTTTTTGGTTAGGGTCAGTTTTATAGCTAGGGTTAATGTTAGTGTCAGGGTCTGATTTTGGATTAGGGTTAGGGTTAGGGCTAGAGCCAGAATTAGGATTGGTTAGGTCTAGAGGTAATGTTAGTGTTTGTCTTAGGTTAAGGGTTAGCATTAGAGTTAGGGCTAGTTTTTTGTTTAGGTCTTGGTTAAACATATGGCAGATTTAGAATTAGGTTTAATCTAGGGCTAGTGTTAGGGTTAGGTTAGATATAGGGTTATGGGAAAGGCTAGTGTTAGTGTTTGGTTTAGGTTCAGGGTCAGAATACGTGTCAGGGTTAGTGTTAGAATCTGGGTTATGATTAAAACAAGAATGAGGGCTCAGGTTAAGACTAATAATTGGGTTAGTGTCTGGGTTACACTATGGATTAGTTTTAGGACTAGTGTTAGTATTAAGGTTGGGGTTTGGCTAGGGTAAACTATAAGGTTAGAGCTAGGGTTAGAGCTGGGTTCGGGTTAGGGTTAAGGCTAGTGTTAGGATTAGGGTTAGGGTGAAAGCTAGGGTTAGGTAACAGAATTGGGCTAGGTTTGGTTAGCATTAGCTTTAAGGTTATGGCTAATATATGATCTAGGGTTCAACTTGAACTAGTTTTAGAATTAGGGTTAGTACCAGGTGTAGTGTTAGTTTAAGGTTTAGGTTTAGGGTGATGTTTAGAGGTATGGTTAGTGTTAATGTCAGAGACAGGTTTAGGAGTAGATTTAGAGTTAAGATTAGGACTCAAATTAGGGCTAGGCTTAGGGTTAGATAGAAGGTTAGGGTTTGGTTTAGGTAAAAGTCTAGGGTTAGTGTTATGGCTCAGTTTTGTTTTAGGTCTAAGCCTATGTTTAGGGCTAATTTTAGGATTAGCCTTAGAGTTAGGACTAGTGTTAGGGTTAGGTTTCGGTGTAAAATTAGGGTTAGATTTAGAGTTATGTTTAGATCTAGGGTTAGGGCAAGGTTTAATGTTAGGGCTAGGCTTTTTCTAGGCTATGGCTTGGAATAAGATTATGGTAAGTGATAGGGTTAGAATTAGGGCTAGGGCAAGAGTTATAGTTAGTCTTAAAGCTAGGATTAGGGTTAGGTTTAGGATTAGGGCAAGGGTTAGTGTTAGAGTTAGTCCTAGGGTTAAGGTTAGGGATAGATTTAGTGTTAGAGTTAGGGTTTGGGTTAGGTTTAGGGTAAGCAATGGGGTTGTAACTAGATTTATCACTAGAGAAAGGGTTAGAATTAGGGTTAGGGTTATGATTAAGGCTAAGTTTTGGGCTAGGATGAGAGCTAGTGTTCATGTTAGGGTTAGGGCTAGGATTAAGGCTAGGGCTAATGTCAGGTCTAGGGTTACATTAGAGATATATTTCAGTTTATGTTTATGGTTAGGTCTAGTGTAAGGGTTACATTTAGGGTAAGGGTCAATTTTACAGCTATGTGTATTATTAAGGTAAGTATCTGGCTTAAGGTATAGTTTTGGTTAAAGTTTAGGTTTAGAGCTTGAATTAGCATTAGGGTTAGAGTTAGGATTAGGGTAATAAAATGGTTTAGGATTAGGTTTCAGGTTAGTTTTAGGGCAATGAGCAGATTTAGGGATTGTGATAGGGATAGTGTTAAGCCTAGGATTACCATTAGGGTTAGGATTATATTTAGGGTAGTGTATAGAATTAGAGCTAGGGTTAGGGCTAGGCTTATGGTGAGGATTAGGGTTAGGGTTAGGGTAGTTGATATAATTAGTGCTATAGTTAGGACTATGGTAAAGGTTAGGATTAGGGGTAGTGTTAGGTTTGGGTTTGGGATATGGCTAGGGTTATGTTAGGGGTAAAAGTTAGGCTTTGAGCTAGGGTTAGGTCTAAATTGAGGCTTGGGGTTAGGGTTAGGGCTAGGGTTAGTTTTAGGGTTACATTTAGGGCTATGTTAAGGCCTAAAATTAGTGCTAGGTTTTGTGTTAGTTTAGGCCTAGTGTTAGGGCCATGGGTAATGTAAGAGCTAGGGTTATGATTATGGCTATTTTTAGGGTTAGGGTTATGGCTAGGTGAAGTGTTAGATCTAGGTTTTGGTTTAGGATGAGCTTTGGACTAGGATTATGTTAAAGTCAGGGCCAGTGTTCAGGTTAGAGTTAGTGTTGGTTTTAGTGCCAGAATTAGGACTAGGGTTAGGTCTACGGGTAGGGTTATTGTTTGGGTTAGGTTAAGGGTTACTGTTAGGGCTAGGTCTAGGTTGTTGTTTAGGTATGAGGCTAGATGTATGGCTAGATTTAGGATTAGGTTTAAGTCTAGGGCTAGTGTTAGGTTTTGGTTAAAGTATATGATTACTGGTAGGGCTAATGTTAGGGATCGGTTTTGGGTTAAGGTCAGGTTTATACCTGTGGTTAGTGTTAGGGTCAGAATAAGTGTCAGGGTTAGGTTTTGGGTTTGGGTTAGGGTTAGAGCTAGAACGAAGTTTAGGGATAGGACTATTAATAGGGTTAGTGTTTGGGTTAGGCTAAGGATTAGGGTTAGGACTAGGGTTAGCATTAGGTTTAGGATTTAGCTTAAGGTAATGAATAGGGTAAAAGCTAGGGTTAGATCTAGGGTTAGGGTATGGATTAGGGCTAGTTTAAAGTAAGGATTAAAACTAGGTTTAGCGCTTGGCTTAGCACCATGTTTTGTGTAAGGTTGGGGCTAATGTAAGGGTTAGTGTTAGGCCTACAACTAATGTATAAACCAGGGTTTTGCTTAGGGCTACTTTTTGGGTAAGTGGTAGGGCTAGGTCAAGTGTTAGTTTTAGGGTTACCGTTCGCGTGATGTTTAGAGCTAGGGTTAGTGTTAGGGTAAGGGTCAGTGTTTGGGTTATAGTTAGGGTTAGTGTTAAACCCAGAATTGTCACTAGATTTAGGTCTAGTGGTAGGGTTAGTGTTTACGTTAGGTTAAGGTTTATCATTAGGACTACGGCTAGATTATTGTTTAGGTCTAGGACTAGAGATATGGCTAGATTTAGGATCAGGTTTACGTCTAGGGCTAGTGTTAGGGTTAGGTTTAGGGATAGATTTATTGCTAGTGCTAGTGTTAGTGTTCGGTTTATGGTTAGGGTCAGTTTAAACATATATTTACTGTTAGGGTCAGATTAAGTGTCATGGTTAGGTTTAGGGTTTGGGTTATGGTTAGAGCTAGAATGAGGGCTTGTTTAGAACAAGTAATAGGGTGAGGGTTTGGGTTAGACTAAGTATTAGGTGTAGGCCTAGGGTTAGCATTAGGATAGGGATTAGCTTAGGGTTAGGGATAGAATTAGAGCTAGGATTAGGGCTACGTTCAGGGTTAGGGTTAAGGCTAAATTAGGGTTAGGATTAGGATTAGGGTTAGGGCTAATGTTTGGTTTAGGTTTAGGTTTAGGGTTAAAGGTAGGGTTAGGTCCTGCATTAAGGCAATGTTTTGGTTTGAGTTAGGGCTAGTTTTGGATTTATGGCCAATGTATGGTCTAGGCTTAAGATTTGGGCTAGTTATAGGTTTAGTGTTAGGACTAGGTCTAGTGTTATGGTTAGGTATAACATTTTGAGCTAGGGCTAGTGTTAGGATCAAATTCAAGATCAGAGTAGTTTTAGGGTTAGTGTTTGGACTCGAATTATTGGTAGGGTTAGGGCTAGATGTATGGTTAGGTTTTAATTTTGGTTAAGTTTTAAAATTAGTGCTATGGCTCGGTTTTTTTAGGGCTAGGGCTATGGTTAGGGCTAGTTTTAGGCTTAGCATTAGTTTTAGGGCTAGTGTTAGGTTTAGCCTTAGGCATAGGGTTACAGTTAGATATTGATTTAGGATTAAATCTAGGGTTAAGTCTAGGGCTAAGGATAGGGCTACTGTTAGGTCTTGGTTAATGGCTAGGATTAGGGTTATGGTAAGGGATGGGTTTAGAACTAGGAATAGGGCTAGGGTGAGAATGAGTTTTAGTCTTACAGCTAAGCTTAGTGTTTGGTTAGGTATAGGGCTTAATTAGGGCTATGAATAGGGCTGGATTTATGCTTATGTTTAGGCCTATAGTTAGTTTTAGGCTTAGGGTTAGGTTTCATGTAAATGATGGGGTTAGAGCTAGGGATAGGGCTAGGGTGGAGGTTACAATTCGGGTTAGGCTTAGGGGTTCATTAGAGTTATGATTAAGGCTAGGTTTAAGGCTAAGATGAGGGCTAGGGTTTGTGTTATGCTTAGGGCTAGTATTAGTGTTAGGGCAATATCAGGTCTAGGGTTATGGTCAGAGATAGTTTTAGGGTTACTTTTATGGCTATGTTTAGTGTATTTTTAGGTTTCAGGTAGGGGTCAAATTTAGAACTAGGGGTATTATTAGGGTCAGGGCCAGGTTTAGGATTTTGTTTAGGTTAGGGTTTAGGGTTAGGGTTCCAATTAGCGTTAGGGTTTGGGTTAGGATAACAATAGGGTTTGGTTTAATGTTTAGGTTTTATTTAGCATAATGAATAGGGTTAGAGTTAGAGAGAGGGTCAGATTTAGGCCTAGGGTTAGCATTATAATTAGGGTTATATTTAGGATAATTAATAGGGTTAGAGATAAATTTAGGGCTACAGTTATATATAGGATTAGGGCTAGTGTTAGGGTTAGGGTTATGGGTTTGTTTTGTGTTAAGTTCAGGGCTAGAATTATGGCTAGGGCAAATGTGAGGTCTAGGATTATGGCTAGTGATAATTTTAAGGTTAGGTTTATGGCTAGGTCTAGTATAAGGATTAGGTTTAAGGGAAAGGTTAGGGTTAGAGCTAGGTATATTATCATGGGAAGGGGTAGAGTTAGGGTTTGGGTTGGGTTAAGGTTTAGGTTTAGGTCTTGAGTTAGCATTAGGATTAGAGTTAGGGTAATGATAGGGTTAGGTTTAGGGTTCAGGTTAGGTTTAAGTTAATGGAATAGGTTAGGGTTAGGGTTAAGTTTAGGGTTAGGCCTAAGGTTACCATTAGAGTTATAGTTATATTTAGGGTAATAGATAGGGTTAGAGCTACTGATATGGCTAGGTTTTATGATTAGCATTCTGGCTAGGTAAAGTTTAGAGCTATGTTCTGGGTTAGGGTTAGGTTTAGGGTTAGGTTTAAATCTAGGGTTAAGGCTTGGATTAGGATATGGTTTTGGGTTTGGTTAGGGCTAGGATTAGGGTTATGGTAATATTTGAACTAATGTTGCAATTAGTGCTAGTTTTAGGGTTAGGGTTAAGGCTTGGTCTAGTGTTATGGTTAGGTTTATGGTTAGGGTGATATTTAGAGCAAGGTTTATTTTTAGGGTTAGTGTCAGCATCAGAATTAGTTTTAGGGTTGTGGTTAGAAATCAAATTAGGGCTAAATTTAGTGGTAGTTTTAAGGTTAGGGTTTGGTTTGCATTAAGGTTTAAGGATATAGTTTGGTTTTGTTTTAGGGCTAGGGCTCCGGTTACGGCTAGATTATGGATTAGCATCAGAGTTAGGGCTAGTGTCAGGTTGAGGTTTAGGCTTAGGGTTAGGGTTAGATTTAGAGTTAGGGTTAGATCTAGGGTTAGGGTTGGGGCTAGGGTCAGGGTCAGGGTGAGGTTTAGGGTTATGGTAACAAATATGGTTAGAACTAGGGATATGGCTAGGGTGAGAATTAGAGTTATTCATAGTAGTAGTCTTAGGGTTAGGGCTAAATAGGTCTAGGATTAGGGCTAGGGTTAAGGCTAAATTGGGGCTAGGATTAGGACTAAGTTTAGTGTTAGAGTTAGGGCTAAATTAGGGCTAGGATTAGGGTTAATGTTAGTGTTAGGTTTAGAGATAAATTAGGGTAGGATTAGGGCTAGTGTTAGTGTTGGGGTTAGGGCTACATTAGGGCTAGTATTAAGGCTAGGATTAGTTTTAGGGTTAGACTAAAGAGTTGGGCTAGAGTTTGGGTTAGCATTAGTTTTAAGGTAAAATTAGGGGAATGGGTGGGGTTATAGCTAGCTTTAGGGATAAGGTGAGGGTTAGAATTAATATTAGACCTAGGGTTATGTTTCAGTTTAGGATCAAGGCTAGGTTTAGGGTTAGTTAAGGGCTACAGTTTCTGTTAAGGTTATAGCTAGGACCAGATCTATGGCTAATATCAGGTCTAGGGTTAATGTTAAAAATAGTTTTATGGTTAGGTTATGGCTAGGTCTAGTGTAAGATTTATGTTTAGGTTAAAGGTCAGCATTAGGGCTAAGGTTATTATTAGGGTCACGGTCAGAGTCAGGGTTAGCATTTGGTTTAGCTAAAGATTTAGGGTTAAGGCTCAAATTAGCATTAGTGTTAGGTTTAGCATTAGGGTAATGGATAGGGTTTAGTTTAGGTTTCAGCTAAAGTTTATGTAATGGATGAGTTAGGTTTCACAATTGGGTTAGGATTACCATTAAGGTTAGGGTTACTTTTATTGTAATGGATAGGTTTAGAGCTAGGGTTAGGGCTAGGTTATGGTTTGGATTAACTCTAGGATTAGGGCTAGGTTTAGGGATACGTTTAGGGTGTGATTTAGGGTAAGTTTTAGGGCTAGGGTAAGTGTTAGTTTAGGGCGAGGGTTAAAGTTAGGTTAGGGTAAAGGTTAGTGTTTGAGCTAAGGTTAGGGCTAGGGCGAGGGTTAGGTTTAGGTTTAGGTTTACATTTATGGTTAAAGTTAGGTTTATTGTAGTGATGGGGTTTTAATTAGGGTTATTGTTAGGGTTAGGGTAATGGATATGGTTAGAGCTAAAGTTCAGGCTAGATTTAACGTTAGGTTTAGGGATAGGATTTAGGATAGGGTTTAGGATAGAGGTAGGGAAATGTTTAGTGTAAAGGTTAGGCTTTGAGCTAGGGTTAGGTCCAATGCGAGGCTTAGGTTAGGGCTAGGTTTAGGGCTAGGGTTAGGCTAAGTTTATGCTTAGAGCTAAGTTTAGGCCTAGGATTAGGGCTAGCTTTTATGTTAGGTTTAGGGCTAGGGTTAGGACTATGGGTAATCAAATTGCTAGGGTTATGTTTAGGGCTAGTTTTAGGGTTAGGGTTAAAGCTAGGTCTGGTGTGAGGTCTAGTTTTTGAGTTAGTATCAGGTATAAAGCTAGGTTCAGTGTCAGAATTAGGGTCAGTTTTTGGGATAGAGTTAGGGTTAGGGTTAGAGCCTGAATTAGGACTATGTTTAGGTCTAGGGGTAGGGTAAGTGTTCAGTTTAGGTTAAGGGTTATTGTTAGTTTTAGTGCTAAGTTTTTATTTAGGTCTAAGGCTAGAGTTATAGCTATATTTAGGATTAGCTTTGGGTCTAGGTCTAGTTTTAATCTTATGTATAGGTAGGTATAGGGTTACCAGTAGGGCTAGTATCAGAGTTTGGTTTAGGGATAGGGTCAGATTTAGACCTAAGTTTACTGTTAGTGTAAGATGAGGGTCAGGGTTAGGTTTAGAGGTAGAATGAGGGTGAGAGTTAAGACTAGTGTTATGGTTAGAGTTTAACTTAGACTAAGGATTAGGATTAGGACTAGGGTTAGCATTTTGGTTATGATTTGGCTTAGTGTAAGGAATAGAGTTAGAGTTAGAGTTAGGGCTACTGTTAGGGTTAGGGTTAAAGCTAGTATTATGGTTAAAGCTAGGGTTAGGGCTAGGATTAGATGTAGAATTTGTGTTAGGGTTAGGACTACTGTTAGAACAATGACTAAAGTACAAACTAGGGTTATGATTAAGGCTAGTTTCAGGGTTAGGTTTAAGGCTAGATATAGTGTTAGGGTTAATTTTAAATTATGGTGATGTTTTGAGCTAGGATTAGTGTTAGGGTCAGTGTCAGGGTCAGGGTTAGTTTTAGAGTTAGTTTTAGCATTAGTTGTAGGATTAGGGTTTGATTTAGATTAAGGGTTAAGATTAGGGCTTTGGCTTGGTTTTGGTTTATGGCTATGGCTAGGGATAAGACACATTTTAGGATTAGCATTATGGTTAGAGATAGTGTTAGGGTTTCGTTTAGGCTTATCGTTACACTTAAATTTAGAGTTAGGTTTAGGTTTAGACTTAGTCTTAGATCTAGGATTAGGATCAAGACTAAGGATAGAACCAGGGCTAGGGCTAGGGCAAGAGTTAGAGTTAGTCTTATGGCTAGGTTTAGGGATAGGAGAGGATTAAACAAAGGCTAGGATTAGCACAAGGCTTTGTGTTAGGCCTAGGTTTAGGGTGAGGGTTAGGGTTAGGTTTAGGGTTATGGTTAATTTTGGGGTATAGGATGAGATTATAGGAAGGTTTGGGGCTAGAGTGAGGAATAGAATTAGGTTTAGGGCTCGGGTTATGGTTAGGACTAGGATTAAGCCTAGGTTTAGGGCTACGATTATGGGTAGGGCTAATTTCAGGTCCAGTGTTATGGTTAAAAATACTTTTATGTTTAGATTTATGGCTATGTGTAGTGTAAGGGTTAGGTTTAGGGTTAGGGTCGGGTTTAGAGCTAAGGGTACTCTTAGGGTCAGGGTCTCGATTAGTGTTTTGGATAGGTTAAGGTTTAATGTTAGGGCTCGAATTAACATTAAAGTTAGGATTAGGGTAAAGATAGTGTTAGGTGTAGGTTTCAGGTTAGGTTTAGGGTAATGGATAGGGTTAAGATTAGGGATACAGTTAGGTTTAGGCCCAGGTTTAGCATTAGGGTTAGGGTTATGGTTAGGGTAATTGATAGGGTTAGAGATAGGAGTATAGCTCTGGTTATTGTTATTATTATTGATTGTGGTAGGTTTAGGGTTAGGGTTATTGTTAACTCTAGGGTTACAGCTAGCATTATAATTACGATTATTGATAGGGTTAGGGTTGGGGTAAACCTATGGTAATGCTCAGAATAAGGCTAGCTTTTCTGTAACTGCTAATGTAAGTTCCTGGGTTGTGATTAGGACTAATTTTAGGGTTAGGGTTAGGGTTATGTCTGTTGTTAGGTTTTGGTATAGGGTTAGGGTGATGTTTAGGCCAGGGTTAGTGTTAAGGTTAGAGTCAGGGTCAGGGTTAGTTTTAGAGTTTAGCTTAAAACTCGAATTGTGGCTAGAGTTATGGCTAAGTGTAGGGTTGGGTCTTAGTTTTCATTAAGGCTTATGCTTAGGTTTATGGCTTGGTTTTGTTTTAGGGCTAGGGTTAGTGCTAGTTTTAGGATTAGCCTTAGGTTTT
Source organism: Marmota marmota marmota (assembly GCF_001458135.2). Lineage (NCBI taxonomy): Eukaryota > Metazoa > Chordata > Mammalia > Rodentia > Sciuridae > Marmota > Marmota marmota. The sequence continues at coordinate 139,666 of NW_026005589.1, read as the reverse complement.
GGGCTAGTATTAGGTTTAGGATTAGAGCTAGGGGAATTATTAGGGATACGGCTAAATTAGATCTAAGATTAGGGCTAGAGTTAGTGTTGGAGTTAGGCCTAGGTTTATGGTTAGGATAGTAATTAAGGCTATGTTTAGGGCTAGGGTAAGGTCTAGGGTTTGTGTCAGTGTTAGGGCTAGTATCATAGATAGGGCTAATATCAGGTCTAGGTTTATGCTTTGGAATAGTTTGGGGTTAGTTTTATGGCTAGGTCTAGTGTAAGGTTTAGGTATAGGGTAAGAGTGAGGTTTAGAACTAGGGGGATTATTAGGATCAGGGTCAGTGTTAGGGTTTGCTTTAAGTTTGAGTTTAGGGTTAGGGCTAGAATTATCATTAGAGTAAGGGTTAAGGTAATGATTGGATTAGGTCTAGGGTAGGTTTAGGTTAATTGATAAGTTTGGGGATAGTGATACATTTAGGGTTAGGGCTAGGGTTAGCTTTAGGGTAAGGGTTATGTTTAGGTTAATGATACAGTTAGACTTAAGTTTAGTGCTAGAATTATGGTTAGAATTAGGTCTTCATTTAGGGTTAGGGTGAGGGTTAGAACTAGGGTTAGGTTAAGGTTATGTTTAGTGTAATGGTTAGGTTCTGAGCTATGGTTAGGGCTAGGCTGAGTGTTAGGTTCAGGATTAGGTCTAGGGATAGGTTTACAGTAGGTTTTGGGTTAGGGCTATGGTTTTGATTAAACCTGGGTTTAATGGTAAGGTCAGTAAATGGTTCAGGGTTAGTGTTAGGATTATGGATAGGGTTAGATTTAGAATGCAGGCAAGGGTAAGGGCTATTAATAAGGTTAGTGTTTTAGTTAGCCTAAGGATAAGGGATAGGTCTAGGGTTACCCTTAGGTTTAAGGTTTTGCTTAAGTAAAGGATTGGTTTACAGTTAGGGTTAGGACTATCGTTTTGGTTAGAGTTAGGATTAAAGCTAGGTTTAGGGCTCAAATTAGGCTTAGGTTTTGTGTTAGGATTAGAGCTAGGGTTAGGGCAATTGCTAATGTAAAAACTAAGGTTACCATTAGGGTTACTTTTAGTGTTAGGGTATGGGTTAGGTTTAGTCTTAGGGTTATGTTTTAGGTAAGGGTGATATTTTTAGCTAGGGTTCATGTTAGAATAGGAGTCAGGGTCAGGGTCAGTTTTGGGTTAGAGTTAGAACTCGAATTTTGCTAGGGTTACTGTTAAGTTTCAGTTTAAGGTGAGGGTGGTGTTTAGAGCTAGGGTGAGTGTTAAGATATGAGTCAGCATCAGGGTTGGTTTTAATGTTGGGGTTAGGACTTGAACTAGGTCTAGGGTTAGGTCTGGTAGTGGTGTTACGGTTTTGTTTAAGTTAAGGTTTAGGGTTAGGGCTAATGATCGGTTTTGTTTTAGTCCTAGGGTTAGGGTTAGGGCTAGTGTTAGTGTTAGGCTTAGGCTTGTTGTTAGGGTTTAATTTGGAATTAGGGTTAGACCTAGGGTTAGTGTTAGAACTAAGGATAGGGAAAGGGTTATGGCTAGGTTTAGAATTATGGTAAGGGATAGGGTTAGAACTAGGGATAGGGCTAGGGCAAGAGTTAGTCTTAGGTCTAGGATTGGGTTAGGGTTAGTGATAGTGCTAAATTAGTGGTATGATCAGGGCTAGGTTTAGTGTTAGTTTAAGCCTAGGCTTAGGGTTAGGGTTAGAGTTATGGTTAGAGTTTAGAGTTAGCATTTAGAGTTTAGGTTTAGCGTTAGGGCAAACTTTGTGGTAATGGATGGCTTCATAGCTAAGATTAGAGGTAGCGTGAGGGTTATAATTAGGGTTAGGGCTCTGGTTAGGGTTAGGGTTATGATTAAGCCTAGGTTCAGGGCTAGGATGAGGGCTAAAGACTTTTTGTAGGGTTAGGGCTAGGATTAGTGCTAGGGCTAATGTCAGGTCCAGAATTATGGTTAAAGATAGTTTTAGAATTAGGATCATGGGTACGTCTAGTGTAAGGGTTAGGTTTGGGGTTAGCATCAAGTTTAGAGCTAGGGATATTATTAGGATCAAGTTCTGGGTTAGGTTTGGTGATAGGTTAATGTTTAAAGTTAGGGCTTGAATTAGCATGAGGGTTAGGGTTATGTTTATGATAACGGGTAGAGTTCAAAATCAGTTTAGGGCTAGGGTTTTGGTTATGATTAGGGCTAGGTTTTTGGTTAAGTTAGTGCTAGGGTTAGGTTTATGGCTAATGCAAGTACTAGGGTTATGATTATGGCTAATTTTAGTGTTATAGGGCTAGGTTGACTATTAGGTTTAGGTTTAGGTTTCGGGTGATGTTTAGACCTCAGGTTAGTGTTATGGTCAGATAAAGGGTCAGTGTTAGTTTTAGAGAGTGGCTTAAAACTCAAATTAGGGCTGGTGTTTGGGCTGGGTGAAGGATTAGGACTTGGTTTAGGTTAAAGGTTATTGTTAGAGCTTTGGCTCGGTTTAGTTTTATTGCTAGGGTTAGGGAGGTGAAATTTTTAGGATTAGTGTTAAGGTTAGGGCTAGTGTTATAATTAGGCATAGGCTTCGGTTTAGGGTTAAATTTAGAGTTATGTTTTATCTAAGATTAGTGATAGGGCTAAGGATAGGGCAAGGGTTAGGAGTGGGATTTGGGATAGGGTTGTGTTTATGGGAAGGGATAGAATTAGAATGAGTGATAGGGCCAGTGTGAGAGTTAGAGTTATTCTTAGGGCTAGGGTTAGGGTTAGGGTTAGGTTTAGGGATAGGGACAAATTATAGCTAGGGTTAGTGTTAGTGCTAAGGTTAAAGCTAGTTTTAGAATTAGCATCAGGGTTAATTCTAGTTTTAGGCTTAGGCATTAAGTTAGGGTTAGATTTATAGTTAGGTTTTGATCTAGTGTTAAAGCTGGGACTAACTTTAGGGCAAGTGTTAGGGCTAGTGTTAGGTTTATGGTAACAGATAGGTAATTGATAGGTTTGGGGAAAGTGAAAGGGTTAGGATTAAACCTAGGGTTAGCATTATGGTAAGGGTTATGTTTAAGGTAATGGATAGTTAGAGTTAAGGTTAGGGCTAGCGTTATGGTTAAAATTAGGTATTGTGTTAGGGTAAAGGTGATGAAAATGTTTAGGGTTAGAGTTAGAGTTACGTTTAGGGTAAGGGATGTGGTTTTGGCTAGGTTTAGTGCTACAGCAAAGGTTAGTATTATAGTTAGGGCTAGATTTAGGGTTAGGGTTATGATTAAGGCTAGGTTTATGGTTAGGATGAGGTTTAGGGTTTGTGTTAGCATTAGGGATAGTATTAGAGCTAGGGCTAATATAAGGTCTAGGGTTATAGTTAGGGCTAGATTTAGTGTTAGGTTTATGGCTTGGTCCAGTGTAAGGATTAGGTTTAGAGTAAGATTTAGGTTTATACCTAGGGTTGTTTTTAGGGTAAGTTTAGGGTTAGGGTTTGGGTTACTTTAGGGTTTAGGTTTAGGGTAATGACAAGGTTAGTTTTAGGGTTTAGGTTTGGTTTAGTGTTATAGATAGGGTTAGGGTTAGGCCTAGGGTTAGCTTAAGAGTTAGGGTTATTGTTAGGGTAATGGATAGGTTTAGACCTAAGTTTAGGGCTAGGGTTATGTATAGGATTAGGGCTAGTTTGGGGTTAGGGTTAGGTTTAAGTTTAGGGTTAAAGCTAGGTTTACTATTTGGATTAAAGCTAGGTTTTGGGTTAGGTTAGGGCTAGGGTAAAAGCTCTGGCTAATGTATGAAGTACGGTTATGATTAACGCTAGTTATAGGGTTAGGGTTAGGGCTAGGGCTAGTGTTAGGTTGAGATTTACGGTGATGATGATGTTTAGAGCCAGCATTAGTGTTAGGGTAAGAGTCAGGGTCAGGGTTAGTTTTCGGGTTAGGGTTAGGACTAGAATTAGGATATGGTTATGGCTAGGTGTATGGTTAGAATTTGGTTTAGGATAAGGTTTAAGGTTTTGCTATGGCTTATTTTTGTTTTAGGACTAGGGCTAGTGTTAGGACTAGTTTTTGGATCAGCATTAGCATTAGAGCTAGTGTTAAGTTTAGGTTTAGGCTTAGGTTTAGGGTTAGATTTAGAGTTAGGTTTATATCTAGGGTTATGGCCAGGGCCATGAATAGGGCTAGGGTTAGACCAAGGGTTAGGACTAGGATTAGGGTTCTAGTAAGAGATAGGGTTGGAATTAGGGTTAGGCTTATGGTGAGAGTTAGAGTTAGACTTTGGGCTAGGATTAGGGTTAGGGTTAGGGATAGGGCTAAATTAGAGCTAAGATTGGGGCTAGGGTTAGTGTTAGGTTTAAGCCTAAGTTTTGGGATAGGGATAAACTAAGGCTAGTTTAGGGCTAGGATAAGGGCTAGGGTTTGAGTTAGGATTATGGCTAGGATTATGGCTAGGATTATGGCTAAGGTTAATATAATGTCTAGGCATAAGGTTAGAAATAGTTTTATGGTTAGCTTTATGGCTAAGTCTAGTGTAAGGTTTAGGTAGGTTAAGAGTCAGGTTTATAGCTAGGGAAGTTATTAAGGTCATGGTTAGTATTAGGGTTTGGTTTAGTTTTGAGGTTAGGATTAGGGCTCAAATTAGCATTCAGGTTAGAGTTAGTGTAACAATTGAATTAGATTTTGGGTTCAGGGTGGGTTAGGTTAATTGATACTTTTGGGGAAAGCAATAGGGTTAGGGTTAAGCCTAGGGTTAGCATTATCGTAAGGGTTATGTTTAGGGTAATGGATACAGTTAGAATTAAGTTTGGGGCTAGGGTTATGGTTAAAATTAGGTATTGTGTTAGGGTTAAGGTGAGGGTTAGAACTAGGATTAGGTTAAGGGTTATGTTTAGGGTAAGGGTAAGGTTCTGAGCTATGGTTTGGGCTAGGCTGAGAGTTAGGTTCAGAGTTAGGTCTAGGGATAGGATTATGGTAAATTTTGGGTTAGGGTTAGGGTTAGGGTTATACCTAGGTTTTGTGTTTGGGTCAGAATAAGGATTAGGGTTAGGGTTAGGGTTTGGGATAGTGTTAGAGCTAAAACAAAGATTAGGGTTAGGACTATTAACAGGGTCAGGGTTTTGGTTAGTCTAAAGACTAGATATAGGTCTAGGGTTACTCTTAGGTTTAGGGTTTCGCTTAGTGTAAGAGATTGATTTAGATCTAGGGTTAGGGCTATGATTAGGATTAGAGTTAGAGTTAAAGCTAGGTTTAGGCCTCAGTTTAAGGCTAGTTTTTGTATTAGGGTTAGGGCTAGGATTAGGACAACAGCTAATGTAAGAGCTAGGGTTACCATTAGGGTTAGTTTTAGGGTTAGTGTTAGGGGTAGTTTGAGTGCTAGGGTTAGGTTTAATGTTAAGTTAATATTTATAGCTATGGTTCTTCTTAGGATAGGAGTCAGGGTCAGGGTTAGTTTTATGGTTAGCGTTAAGACTCGAATTAGGGCTATTATTAATGTTAGTGTTTGGTTTGAGTTTAGGGCAGTGTTTAGATCTAGGGTGAGTGTTAGGATATGAGTCAGGGTCAGGGTTAGTTTTAAGGTGAGGCTTAGGACTCATATTAGGGCTAGATTTAGGTGTAAGTGTAGTGTTAGTGTTTGGTTTAAGTTAAAGTTCAGGGTTAGGGCTATTGCTCAATTTTGGTTTACTGCTAGGATTGGGTTAAGGCTAGTTTTACAATTATCATTAGGGTTAAAGCTAATATTAGTGCTAGGCTTAGGCTTAGGTTTAAGGTTAGATTTGGAATCATGTTTAGGGCTGGGATTAACTTTAGGGCAAGTGTAGGGCTAGTGTTAGGTTTATGGTAGCAGATAGGGATAGAAATAGGGCTAGGGATAGGGCAAGAGTTAGAGTTAGTCTTAGGGCTAGGATTGGATATGGTTATAGATAGAGCTAAATTAGTGCTAGAATTAGGACTAGGTTTTGTGTTTAGCTTAAGCCTAGGGTTAGGGTTAGGTTTAGTTTTAAATTTAGAGTAAAGATGACATTATAGCTATTTTTAGAGGTAGGGTGAGGGTTAGAATTAGGGTTAGGTGTAAGGCTAGAGATAGGGTTATGATTAAGGCTAGATTTAGGGCTAGGATGAGGGCTAGGTGTGTTTTTAGGGTTAGGTCTAGGATTAGGCCTAGGGGTAATTTCAGGTCCAGAATTATGGTTAAAGATAGTTTTAGGGTTAGGTTTATGGCTAAGTCTAGGCTAAGGGTTAGGTGTTGGGTTATGATCAAGTTTAGAGCTAGGAGTATTATTAGGGTCAAATATGGGTTAGGGTTTGAGATAAGTTAAGGTTTCAATTTTGGGCTTGAATTAGTTTTAGGGTTAGGGTTAGGGTAATGATAGGATTCAGGTTAGGTTTAGGGTAAATGTTATGATTTAGGGTTATCATTATGGTTTGGGTTATGGTTATGTTAATGTATAGAGTTAGAGATCAGTTCAAGGCTAAAGTTATCATTACAATAAGGGCTAGTGTTAGCGTTAGGTTAGGTTTAAAGCTATGGTTAGGGCTCTGATTAAGGCTACATTTGGGGTTATTTTAGGGCTAGGGTTAGGGTTACAGGTAATGTAAGTACTAGGTTTAAAATTAGGGCTATTTTTAGGGTTTTAGTGCTAGGTTTAGTGTTAGGGTTAGGTTTACTGTTAGGGTGATGTTTAGAGCTGGAAGTTTTAGGGTCAGTATCAGGTTCAGGGTTAGGTTTAGGGTTCGACTTCCAACTCAAATAAGTCTAGGTTTAGGTCTAGGTGTAAGGTTAGGGTTTGGTTTTGGTTTAGGCTTAGGGTTAGTGCTATGGCTCAGTTTTATTTTAGAGCTAGGGCTAGAGTTATGGCTCATTTTAGGATTAGTGTTATGGTTTGGCTAGTGTTAGCTTCAGGCTTAGGCTTTGGGTTAAGTCTAGTTTTAGAGTTATGTTTTGCTTAAGGTTAGTGCTAGGGATAAGAATAGGGAAAGGGTTAGCACTAATGTTAGGGATAGGGTTAGGGTTACGGTAAGGGATGGAGCTAGTATGAGAGAGTTAGTCTTAGGGCTAGGGTTAGGGTTAGGTTTAGGGATAGGGCTAAATTATGGCTAGGGTTATGTTAGGGCTAGGGTTAGGGCTGGTTTTAGGATTAGGCTTCAGCAACGAGTTAGGGTTAGATTTAGATTTAGATTTTGATCTAGGGTTAGTGCTAGGGCTAAGAATTAGGCAAGGGTTACCACTAGGGTTAGGGTTAAAGTTAGGGTTTAATTTAGGGTAAGGGATGTTGTTATAGCTAGGTTTAGGGCAAGGGCAAGGTTTAGTATTAAGGTTAGAAATAGGGTTAGGTTTAGGGTTATGATTAAGGCTATGTTTAGGGCTATGTTTAGAGGACTTGGATTTGTTTTAGGGTTTTGGATAGTATTAGGGTTATGGCTAATGTCAGGTCTAGGGTTACAGTTAGGGATAGATTTAGTGTTAGGTTTATGGCTTGGTCCAGTGTAAGGGTTACGTTTTTGGTTAGGGTCAGGTTTAGATCTAGGGTTATTTTTAGAATCAGGGTCAGGATTAGGGTTTGGGTTAAGTTAATGTTTAGGTTCAGGTCTCGAATTAGTGATAAATTTAGGGTTAGGGTAATGACAGTGTTAGATTTAGGGTTTAAGTTTGGTTTAGTGTAATATACAGGGTTAGGGTTAGGCCTAGGCCTAGGGTTATCAAAAGGGCTAGGCTTATCATTAGGGTAATGGATAGGGTTAGCCATATGGTTGGGGCTAGGGTTATGTATAGGATTAAAGCTAGTGTTTGGGTTAGGGTTAGGTTTAAATTTAGGGTTAAAGGTAGATTTAGGACTAAGATTAAGGCTAGGTTTTGGGTTAGGTTAGGGCTAGGGTTAGGGCTACCGCTAATATATGAAGTAGGTTTATGATTACAGCTAGTTATAGGTTTAGAGATAGGTCTAGGTCTAATGTTAAGGTCAGGTTTATGGTGATGATGATGTTTAGAGCCAGGGCTAGTGTAAGGGTCAGAGTCAGAGTCAGGGTTAGTTTTCATGTTAGGGTTAGACTATAATTAGGGATAGGGTTAGGGCTAGGTGTAGGGTTATGATTTGGTTTAGGTTAAGGGAAAGATTAGGGTTATGACTTGGTTTGGTTTTGGGGTTAGGGGTAGAGGTTAGGGCTACGTTTAAGATTAGTCTTAAGGTTAGGGCTAGAGTACGTGTGAGATTTAGGCTTAGGTTAAGGATTAGGGATAACAGTAGAGTTATGGTTAGGTTTAATCTTAGGGTTAGGGTTAAATTTAGACTTAGGTTGAGATCTAGGTTTTGTGATAGGGCTAAATATAGGGCTAGGGTAGGGCTACATTTAGGGCTATGTATATGATGATGGTAAGGGATAGGGTTAGAACTAGGTAAAGGTCTAGTGTGAGAGTTAGAGTTAGTCTTAGGGCTAGGGATATGGTTAGGGATAGGGCTAAATTAGAGCTTGTATAAGAGCTAGGGTTAGTGTTAGGGTTAAGCCTAGGGTTAGGGCCAGGATTAGTGTTAGGTTTAGGGTTAAGTTAGGTTTAGAATAAAAGATGGGACTATAGCTCGTTTTAGGACTAGGTTGAGAATTAGGGTTAAAGTTAGGGTGAACGTTAGGGTTATGGTTATGATGAAAGTGAGGTTCCTTTTTAGGATGTGGGCTAAGTTTAGCATTAGGGTTAGGGCTAGATTAGATCTAGGGCTAATGTCAGGTCTAGGGTATGGTTAGGGATATTTTCAGGGTTAGGTTTATGGCTATGTATATTGTAAAGTTTAGGTTGCTTGTTAGGGTCAGGTTTAGAGCTATGGGTATTATTAAAGTCAGGGTGAATTTTAGGGTTGGATTTAGGTTAAGGTTTATGTTTAGGGCTCAAATTAGTCTTATATTTGGGGATTGGGTAATTACACAGTTAGGTTTAGGGTTCAGGTTAGGTTTAGTTTAATAGATAGGATAAAGGCTAGTGCTAGAATTAGGGTTCCACCTAGGGTTAGCATAAGGATTATAGTTATCTTAGGGTAATAAATATGGTTAGAACTAGGGTTAGGGCTAGGGTTATGGTTAGAATAAGGTCTAGGGTTAGGCTTATGTTTATAGTTATTTTTAGGGTTAGCTTTATGGTTAAAGCTAAGGTGGGGCTTGGATTAGGGCTAGGTTTTGTGATAGGTTAGGGCTATGGCTAATGTAGAACTAGTGTAATGATTAAGACTTGTTTTATGGTTAATGTCAGGGCTAGGTAGGTGTAATTTTAGGGTTAGTTTTAGGGTTAGGGTGAAGTTTAGAGCTTGGGTTAGTCTTAGTGTCAGGGACAGTGTTTGGGTAGAATAAAGGTTAGGGTTAAAGCTAGAATTAGGACTAGGGTTAGGTCTAGAGGTAGGGTTAGAGTTTGGGTTAGGTGAAGGATTATTGTTAAGTCTAGGTCTAGTTTGTCTTTAGGTCTAGAGCTATCATTATTGCTAGATTTATGATTAGATTTAGGTCTAGGGCTAGAGTTAGGGTTAGTTTTAGGAATAAGGTTACCAGTAGGGTTAGTGTTAGGGTTCGATTTAGGGTTAGGTTTAGATTTAGAGCTAAGATTAGTGTCAGGTTCAGAATAATGATCAGGGATAGGTTTAGGGTTTGGTTTGTGGTTAGATCTAGAATGAAGGCTATGGTTAGGATTAGTTATAGTGTTAGGTTTTGGTTAGGCTAAAGATTAGTGCTAAGAATATGTTAGCATTAAGGTGAGGGTTTGGCTTTGGGTAAGTGATAGGGTTAGAGCTAAGGTTAGGACTAGGGTTAGAGTTAGGTTTATGGTTAAAGTTCGTGTTAGGGCGTGGATTAGGGCTAGTTTTGTATTAGGGTTAGGGCTAGTGTTATGGTTATGGCTATTGTAGGATATAGGGTTATGATTAGTGTTAATTTTAGATTTAAGTTTAGGGCTAGGCCTAGTGTTAGGGATAGTTTTAATGTTAGGGTGATGTTTAGAGCAGGGTTTAGTGTTTGGATATGGGTCAGGGTCATGGCTATATTTAGGGTTAGGGTTAGGTTTCAAATTAGGGGGGCTAGTATTATGGCTGTTGTAGGATTAGGGTTTGGTCTCGGGTAAGGGTCAGTGTTAGGGGTATGGCTCAGTTTTGTTTTAGGGCTTGGGCTAGGATTAGGGCTAGGGTTAGGGCTAATTTAAGTATAGTATTAGGGTTAGAGCTACTTTCATGGTTAGGCTGAGGCCTCAGTTTAGGGTTAGTTTTAGAGATAGGTTACTGCTAGGGCTTAGGATTATTACTAGTGTTAGGGCTTGGATTAGGTTTACAGTAAGAGATAGGGTTAATTTTAGAGATAGGTTTCAATCTAGAATTAGTGCTAGGGCAAGTGTTATGACTAGGGTTAGGGCTTGGGTTAGGATTACGATAAGGTATAGGGTTAGAAGTAGGGATAGGTCTTGTGTGAGAATTATAGTTAATCTTAATTATAGGGTAAAGGTTAGTGTTAGGAGTAGGGCTATATTAGGGCTAGGATTAGGGCTATGCTTAATATTAGGGTTAGGGCTAGAGTTAGAGTTATGATTAGGGCTAGGGCTAGGGTTATTGTTAGTGTAAGGGTTGGGGTTTAAGCTACAGTTAGAGCTAGGGGGAGTGTTAGGTTTAGTGTTAGGTCTAGGTTAAGGTTATAGTTATGGTTATTGTTAGGCTTGGGTTTAGTGCTAGGGTTTTCATTAGGGTTAGGGTTAGTTTTAGAGTAATGCAATGGATTAGATGTAAGAATAGGTTTCGAGTTAAGTTTAGTTTCAAGGATATGTTTAGTTTTGATTTATGATAAGGTTTAGGTTTAAGTTTATGGCAAGGGTTAAGTTTAGGGTTAAGTCGTGGGTTAGGTTTATGATTAGGGTTAGGGATGGGGTTAGTTTTAGGGCTAGGGTTATTAATATGTTTAGGGTTAGGGTTTGGTAATGTTAGGTTTAGAGCTAGGGCTAGTATTAGTTTAAGTTTAGGATTAGGCCTAGGGTTAGGTTTATGTTTATGAATAGGGCTAGGGTTATGTTTAGGCTAAGGGTTAGGTTTTGAGCTAGAGTTATGTCTAAGGTGAGGGTTAGGGTTAGGGCTACATTTAAGATTATGGTTATGCTTAGTTTAGGATTAGGCCTCAGAAGAGGGTTAGGTTTTGTGTTAGGTTTAGGCCCAGGCTTAAGGCTATGTGTAATGTAAGATCTAGGGTTCTGACTAGAGCTAGTTTTAGGGTTAGGGTTAAGGCTATGTCTAGGTTTAGGTTTAGGTTTTGGGTTAGATTCAGGTTTAGAGCTAGGTTTAGTGTTAGTGTTAGGATCAGTGTTCAGGTTAGAGGTTGGTTTAGTGTGAAAACCAGAATTAGGACTAGTTTTGGGTCTAGGGATGTGGTTAGTGTTCGCTTTAGATTAAGGATTATGTTAGGGCTAGGGCTCAGGTTTTTTTAGGTCTAGGTATAGAGTTATGACTATATTTAGGATTAGGCTTAGGTCTAGGGCTAGGCTTAGGCTTAGGTTTAGGTTTAAGTTTACTGGTAGGACTAGTTTGAGGGTCTGGTTAGGGTTAGGGTCAGATTTAAACTGAGGGTTTGTGTTAGGATAATGATTTGTGTTAGGGTTAGAGGTAGAATTCGGGCTAGGGTTAGGGCTCGTAAAAGGGTTAGGGTTTGGATTAGGATATGGATTAGGATTAAGACTAAGGTTAGCATGATGGATAGGGTTTGGCTTAGGGTAGGTGATAGAGTTAGAGCTAGGGTTAGGGCTAGGCTTAGGATTAGGGTTAGGGCTAGGGCTAGGTTTAGGATTAGGTTTACATCTAGGTTTAGGACTCAGATTAGGGCTAGTTTTTTTTTTTTTTCTTTAGGTTTAGGGCTAAGGTTAGGGCTATGGCTAATATAAGACCTAAGGCTATGGTTTGAGTTAGTATTTGGTATAGATCTATTGTTAGCACTATCTTTAGGGTTAGTGTGATATTTAGAATTAAGGTTAGTGTTAGAATATAAATCAGGTTCAGAGTTAATTTTATGACTAAGACATGAATTAGAGGTAGAAGGTTATGGCTAGCTTTAGGCTTAGGGTTTGGTTTAGGTTGACATTTAGGATTAGGACAATGGCTCATTTTTTTTTTTAAGGGAAAAGGCTAGGGTCACAGCTAGTTTTAGGATTAGCTATAGTGTTAGTTCTAGTGGTAGTTTGAGGATTAGATTTAGGATTAGGGTCTAATGTAGAGTTATGGTTAGATATAGGGTAGGGTCTAGGGCTAGGGTTAGGGCTAAGGTTAAGGCTTGTGTTAGGTTTATTGTAATGGATAGGGTTAGAACTAGAAATAGGTCTAGGGGGGAGAGTTAGAGTTAGTCTTAGGCCAGGTTAGGGGTAGAGTTAGGGTTAGGGCTAAATTAGGGCTAGGATTAGTGCTAGGGTTAATGTTAGGGTTAGGCCTATTGTTATGGGAAGAGATATGGTTAGTGATAGGGTTAGAGTTAGTGATAGGGTTAGGGGAAAGACTGGGGTTGTTCCTAAGTTCAGGTCTAGGGCGAGGGTTAAAATTAGAGATAGGGCTAGAGTTAGGGTATGGGTTCGGATTAAGGCTAGGTAAAGGCCTAAGATGAGGACTAGTGTTTGTGTTAGGGTTAGGGCTAGAATTAAGGCTGGGGCTAATGTCAGATCTGGGTTCATTGTTATTTTTAGTTTTAGGGTTATGTTATCTTGGTCTAGTGTAAGGGTTAGGTTTAGGTTAAGGGTCAGGTTTAAAGCTAGGTGTATTTAGTGTCAGGGTTCAAATAGGGTTTGGTTTAGGTTAAGATTTAGGGTTAAAGCTTGAATTAGCATTAGGGATAGGGTTAGGTTTCAGGTTAGGGTAATTGATAGGTTTAAGTTTAAGGTTCATGTTAGATTTAGAGTACTGAATAGGGTTAGTATTAGCAATAGTGTTACCGTTAGGCCTAGTGTTAGCATTTGTGTTGGGCTTATCTTAGGGAAATGGATAGGGTTAGAGCTAAGGTTAGGGCTAGGATTATGGTTAGAATTAGGACAAGGTTAGGGTTAGGCCTAGGGTTAGGGGCAGGATTAGGTTTGGTGTAAGTGTTAGCATTTGAGCTAGGATTAGGGCTAGTGTGAGGGTTAGGGTTTGAGTCAGGGCTAAAGTTAGGGTTAGTGTTAGGGTTATGTTTAGATTAAGGTTAGAGTTTGAACTAGAACTAAGTTAGGGTGAGGTTTAGGATTAGGGTTATGTCTAGGCTTATTGTTAGGGTTACAATAAGGGCTAGGTTTAGGGCTAGGATAAGGGCTACTTTTGTAAATTTTTGGCTATCATTAGGGCTATGAGTAATGTAAGAGCTAGGGATATGGTTATGTCTAGTTTTAGGGTTAGGGTTATGGATAAGTCTAATGTTCTAGTTAGGTTTTGGGTTAGGATAAGATTTAGATCTAGGGTTTATTTTAGGGTAATAATAATTGTTCGGGTTAGGGTTAGGTTTAGGGTGAGGGCCAGATTTAGGACTAGTGTTGGGTCTAGGCATAGAGTTAGTCTTTATGTTAGGTTAACAGTTATTTTTAGGGATATTGCTAGGTTTTTGTTTAGGGCTGAGGCTAGATTTATGACTCTATTTAGGATTAGATTTGGTCTAGTGCTAGTGTTATTGTTAGGTTTAGGTATAAATTTACTGGTAGGTGTAGGGGTAGGGTTCGCTTTATGGTTAGTGTTAGGTTTAGACCTGGGGTTAGTGTTAGGGTCAGAATAAGGGTCAGAGTTAGAGTTAAAGTTAGAGCATGAATGAGGGCTAGGGTTAGGACTAGTAATAGAGATAGGGTTTGAGGTAGGCCAAGGATTATGGTTAGGACTAGGGTAGCATTAGGGTGAGGTTTTGGCTTAGGGTAAGGGATAGGGTTAGTGGTAGATTTAGGGTTAGGGTTAGGATTAGTTTTAGGGTTAAACCTAGGTTTAGGGCTTGGAATAGGGCTCGGAGTTGTATTAGCATGAATGCTACACTAATGAAAGAACTAGGATTCTGTTCAGGGCTAGTTCTAGGGTTAGCGTTAGATCAATGTTTAGAGCTAGGGTTACTGTTAGAGCCTGAGTAAGGGTCAGGGTTACTTCTAGGGTTAGAGTTAGGACTCAAATCAGAGCTACATTTAGGGAGAGGAGAACGGTTAGGGTTTGGTTAGGGTTATTGCTCTATTTTGTTTTAGGGCTAGGGTACTGTTAGGGCTAGTTTTCCAATTAGAATTAGGGCTAGGGCTAGTATTAGAGTGAGCTTTTGGCTAAAGGTTAGGATTAGATCCAGATTTATGGCTAGGCTGAAGGTTAGGGCTAGCATTGGGGCTATGGATAGGGATAGGGTTTGGGTTATTGTAACGGATAGGTTTAGAATTAGGGGTAGGTATAGAGCGAGAGTTAGAGTTAGGGCTTGGGATAGTGTTAGGTTTAAGGTTAGGGCTAAATTAGGGCTAGATTAGAGCTATGGTTATTAGTAGGTTTAGGCCTAGGTTTAGGGCTAGCGTTAGGGTTAACATTAGGGTTAGGGTAAGGTATGAGTTACAGCTATATTCAGGGCTAAGGCAAAGCATAAAATTAGGGTTAGGGCTAGGGTTAATGTTAGGGTTAGGATTAAGCCTAGGATTAGGGATAGGATTAGGGTGAGGACTTGTATTAGGGTTAGGGCTAGGACTAGGGATAGGGCTAATGTCAGGTCTAGGGTTATGGTTAGGGATAGTTTTAGGCTAAAGATTATGGCCAGATCTATTGTAAGTGTTGGGTTGAAGGTTAGGGTCAGGTTTACAGCTATGGGTATTATTAGGGTAAGAGTCAGGTTTAGGGTATGTGTTAGGTTAAGGATTAGGTTTACCACTGAAATTAGCTTTAGGGTTAGTGTTAGGGTTAGGTTAATAGATATGGTTAAGTTTAGGGTTAAGGTTAGATTTAGAGTAATAAACAGTTTTAGGGTTAGGGATAGGGTTAGGTTTAGGCCTAGGGATAGAATTCGGTTAGGATTATAGTTAGGGTAATAAATTGGATTAGAGCTACAGTTAGGACTAGGGTTATGGTTAGGTTAGAGCAATGGTTTGGGTTAGGCCTGGGGTTAGAATTTGGTTAAGGTTATGGTTAGGGTAATGGATAAGATTAGACCTAGGGATAGGGCTAGGATTATGGTTAGAATTAGGGCTACAGTTTGGGTTAATTTCGGGTTAGGGAAAGGTTGAGGTATATGGTTAGGTTTAGGTTAAATGTTAGGGCTAGGATTAGGGTTATGGCTAGGGTTAAAACTAGGGTTATGGCTCTGATTAGGTATAGGTTTTTAGTACAGTTAGGGCTATTTAGGACTAGAGCTAATGTTAGAACTAAGGTTATGATTAGGGCTAATGTTAAATTTAGCATTATGTCTAAATCTTGTTTGTAGATTAGGTTTAGGTTTAGGGTGATGATAGAGATAGGGTTAGTGTTTACTCTCAGAGTCAGAATAAGTGTTACTGATCAGAGTTAGGGATAGACTTGAATTAGAGCGAGGGTTAAGGCTAGGTGTAAGGTTTAGGGTTTGTGTAAGGGTTAGGGTAAGAATTAGGGATAGCTCTAATGTTAAGTCTAGGATTATGGTTTGCTTAGGATTAGGGTTAGGGCTTTATCACAGTTTTGTTTTAGAGCTAGGGCTACTTTTAGGATTAGTGATAGTTTTACCACTAGTGGTATGGTTAGTTTTAGTCCTAGATTTATTGTTATGGTTAGACCTAGGTTTAGGGCTATGGCTATGTTTAGGGCTAAGTTTAGGGATAGTGTTAGGGTTGTTAACAGAGTTAGAACTAGAAATAGGGCTAGGGTGAGAGTTACAGTTAGTCTTAGGGCTAGGGTTAGGGTTGGGTTTAGGGTTAGGGCTAAATTAGGGCTAGGTTTAGGGTTAGGATTAGTAGAAAGGATGGTGTTATAGCCAGGTTTAGGGCTAGGGTGAGGGTTAGAATTAGGGTTAAGGGTAGGTTTTAGGATTAAGGCTATGTTTAGTGCTAGGATGAGGGTTTGTGTTAGGGCTAGGGCTAGGATTAGAGATAGGGCTAATGTCAGGTCTAGATTTATTCATACTGTTAGTTTTAGGGTTAGGTTATAGCTAGGTCTAGTGTAAGGATTAGGTTTAGTTAAGAGTCTGGTTTAAAGCTAGGTGTATTATTTTTAGGGTCAGAGTTCAGGTAGGGTTTGGTTTAGGTTAAGTTTTAGGTTTAAGGATTCAATTACCTTTAGTGTTAGGGTTACGGATAGGGTAATGGATAGGATTAGGTTTAGGGTTCAGGATAGATTTAGAGTAATGGATAGGGTTAGTGTTAGCAATAGGGTTAGCATTGTGCCTAGGTTTAGCATATGAGATAGGCTCATCTTTAGGGTAATGGAGAGTGTTAGAGTTAAGGTTAGGCTTAAGGTTCAGGTTATGATTAGGGCTAGTGTTAGGGTGAGGCCTAGGGTTAGTGTCAGGGATAGTTTTATTTTAAGTATTAGCATTGGAGCTAGGGTTACGTCTTGGGTGAGGGTTAGGGTTAGAGTCAGCTCTAAGGTTAGGGTTAGGGTTAGGTTTAGAGTAATGATTAGATTTTGAGCTAGGTTTAGTTCTCGGGTGAGTGTAGGACTAGGCTTAGGTCTAGGGTTATGGTTAGCATTATTATCAGGGCTAGGTTTAGGGGTAGGAAAAGGGGTATGTTTTGTGTGAGGTTTAGGGCTAACATTAGGGCTATGGAGAATATAAGAGTTAGGAATATGTTTATGCCTAGTTTTAGGGTCAGGGTTATGGATATGTCTAGTGTTAGGGTTTGGTTTTGGGTTAGGATAAAGTTTAGAGCTAGAGTTTGTTTAGGGTTAAGAGTCATTGTTCAGGATAGGGTTAGATTTAGTTTGAGTGCCAGAATTACAACTAGCATTGGGTGTAGGGATAGGGTTAGTCTTTAATTAGGTTAATGGTTATTGTTAGGGCTAGTGCTAGGTTTTTGTTTAGGACTAGGGCTAGATTTATGACTATATTTAGGATTAAGTTTAGTCTAGTGCAATGTTACTGTAAGGTTTAAGTATGGGTTTACCGGTATGCTAAGTGTTAGGGTTCCGTTTAGTGTTAGGGTCAGGTTTAGACTTAGGGTAAGTTTCAGGGTCAGAATAAGGGTCAAAGTAGGGTTAGGTTTAGAGCTAGAATGAGGGATAGGACTAGTAATAGAGTTAGAGTTTGAGGCAGGCTAAGGATTAAGTTTAGGACTAGGGTAGCATTAGAGTGAGGGTTTTGCTTAGGGAAAGAGATAGGGTTTAATGTAGGGTTAGGGTTAGGGTTAGGTTTAGGGCTAGTGTTAGGGTTAGAGTTAGAGTTAAAAAATAGAGTTAGGTATTGGATTAGGCTAGGATTTGTTTTATCATTAGGGCCATGATAAGAAGTAATGATAAAGGCTAATGAAAGAACTAGGTTTCTGCTTAGGGTTTGTTCTAGGGTTAGCGTTAGGGCAATGTTTAGAGCTAGGGTTAGTGTTAGGGGTTGAGTCAGTGTCAGGGTTATTTCTAGGGCTAGGGTTAGGACTCAAATTAGGGTTAGGTGAAGCTTTAGGGTTTGGTTTAGGTTAAAGGTTATGGTTATGGCTCAGTTTTGTTTTAGGGTTAGTGTAGAATTAGGGCTAGTTTTCCAATTAGCATTAGGGTTAGGGCTAGTGTTAGGGTGAGGTTTATACTTAATTTTAGTTTTAGATCCAGGTTTAAGCCTTGGGCAAAGGTTAGGGCTAGTGTTTGGGTTATGGTAAGGAATAGGTTTAGAACTAGGGATAAGGCTAGGGCAAGAGTTAGTCTTAGGCACAGGGATAGTGTTAGTTTTAGTGTTAGGGATAAATTAGGGCTAGGAATAGTCCTGAGGTTAGTGTTAGATTTAGGCCTAGGTTTAGGGCTAGGGCTAGGGTTAGCATTAAGTTTAGGGTAAGCTATGATGTTACAGCTATGTTTAGTGCTAGGATAAGAGATAAAATTAGGGTTAGGACTAGGGTTAAAATTAGTGTTAGGATTAAGGCTAGGCTTAGAACTAGGATTAGGTCTAGGGATAGGGCTAATGTCAGGTCTAGGTTTAAGGTTAGGCTAGACCATAGCTTAATTTTGTTTTAGAACTAGGCCTAGATTTAGGGCTAGTTTTATAATTAGATTTGTGACTCTATTTAAGATTAGGTTTGGTCCAGTGCTAGTGTTACTGTTAGATTTAGGTATAGGTTTTCCGGTAGAGGTATTGTTGGGTTCGGTATAATGGTAGGGTCAGGTTTAGATATAGGGTTAGTTATAGGATCAGAATAAGAGTCCAGGTTAGGGTTAGGGTTAAAGCTAGAATGAGGGCCAGGTTTAGGACTAGTAATATAGTTAGGGTTTGGGGTAGGCTAAGGATTACAGTTAGGACTACAGTAGCATTAGGGAGAGAGTTTAGCTTAGGGTAAGGCATAGGGTTAGAGGTATGGTTAGGGTTAGGGTTAGAGTCAAGGCTCAGATTAGAGCTAGGATTTGTGTTAGCATTAGAGCTACAGGTAATGAAGGAACTAGTTTTCTGATTAGGGCTACTTCTAGGGTTAGCATTATGGCAATGTTTAGAGCTATGTATACTGTTAGGGTCCGACTAAGATTCAGGGTTATTTCTATGGTTATGGTTAGGACTCAAAGTAGGGCTAAGTTTAGGGATAGGTGTAAGGTTAGTGTTTGATTTAGGTTAAAGTTTAGGGTTAGGATTATGGTTCAGTTTTGTTTTAGGGGTAGTGTAGAGTTAGGGCTAGTTTGCCAAATAGCATTAGGCTTAGGGCTAGAGTTAGGGTGAGGTTTGGGCTTAAGGTTAGGGATTACAACCAAGTTTAGGCCTAGGGTGATGGTTACACCTAGGGTTGAGGCTAGGAATAGGGCTAGGTTTGGTTTATGGTAAGGGACATGTTTTGAACTTTGAATACAGCTAGGGCAAGAGTTAGAGTTAGTCTTAGGGGTAGGGATAGGATTAGGTTTAGGATTAGGTTTAAATTAGGGCTAGGATTAGCCTTAGGGTTAGTGTGAGGTTTTGGCCTCCTAGAGTTAGGGCAAGGGTTAGGGTTATTATTAGGGTTAGGGTTAGGTATGATGTTACAGCTAGGGCATGGGATAAAAGTAGGGTTAGGGCTCCAGTTAAGGTTAGAATTAAGATTAAGGCTAGGCTTAGGGCTAGGATTAGGGGTAGATTTTGTGTTAGTGTTAGGGCTAGGATTTCATCTAGGGCTAATGTCAGTTCTAGGATTATGGTTAAGGATAGTTTTAGGTTTAGGTGTATGGCCAGGTTTATTGTAAGGGTTACGTTGAGCATTAGGGTCAGATTTAAAGCTAGGGGTATTATTAGGGTAAGCATCAGGGTTAGGTTATGGGTTTAGGGTTAGGGCTAAAATTAGCATTAGGGTTAGGATAATGGATATGGTTAGATTTCAGGTTCAGGTTAGGTTTCTTATAACGGACAGGTTTAGGGTAAGACGTAGGGTTAGAGTTAGGCCTAGGGATAGAATTTGGTTAAAGATATGATTCAGGTAATAGATAGGATTAGAGCTATAGTTTTGACTAGGATTATGGTGAGGTTAGGGTTAGGCCTAGGGTTAGAATTTGCTTAGGGTTATGGTTAGGAATACGGCTATGGTTCGGTTTAGATTTCGGGTTAGTACAAGGTTTAGGTTTAGGTTTAGCTTAAGTGTTAGGGCTAGTGATAGGGTTAGGGCTACAATTAAATCTAGAGTTAGGGCTCGGATTAGGGCTAGGTTTTGGGTTAGGTTAGAGCTAGTGTAGGACTACAGCTAATGTAAGAACTAGGGTTATGATTAGGGCTAGTATTAGGGTTAGCATTAGGACTAAGTCTAGTGTTTATATTAGGTTTAGATTTAGGTGGATGATAGGAGATAGGGTTAGTGTAAGAGTCAGAGTCAGGATCAGTGTTACTTTTAGATTAGGGATAGGACTTGAATTAGGGCGAGTGTTAAGGCTAGGTGTGGGTTAGGATTTGTGTTAGTTTTAGAGCAAGAATTAGGGATAGGTCTAATGTCAGGTCTAGAGTTACGCTTAGGTTAGGGTTAGGGATTATGGCTCAGTTTTGTTTTAGAGCTAGGGTTAGGATTATGGCTAGTGTGGGGATTAGCAATAGTGTAAGGGCTAGAAATAAGGTGAGGTTAAATCTTATATTAATTTTTATGGTTAGATCTAGGTTTAGGGCTAGGGCTATGGTTAGGGATAAAATTAGGGCTAGTGTGCTAGTGTTATGGTTATGATAACAGATAGGGTTAGAACTAGAAATAGGACTAGGGCAAGGTTTAGAGTTAGTCTTAGAGCTAGGGTTAGGTGTAGGTTTAAGGTTAGGGCTAAGTTAGGACTAGGGTTAGCACTAGGGTTAGTGTTAGGGTTAGGGCTATATTTAGGGTTAGTGTTAGTGTTAGGGATAGGATTAGGTTTAGGAAAAATAATGGGGTTATAGGTAGGTTTAGGAATAGGACAAGAGTTAGAATTAGGGTTAGGGTTATGTTAGGGTCTGGGTTTTGATTAAGGATAGGCTTAGGGCAAGGCTGAGTGTTTGTGTTAGGGCAAGGATTAAGGCTAGGGCTAATGTCAGGTCTAGGTTTATGGTTAGTATTAGTTTTAGTGTTAGGTTATGGCTATGTCTATTGTAAAGTTCAGGTGTAGGGTAAGGGTCAACTTTAGAGCTAGGTGTATTATTAGTGTCAGGGTCCAGGTAGGGTTTTGTTTAGGTTAAGATTTAAGGGTTAATGCTTGAATTAGCGATGGGTTCAGATTAGGGTTAGTGTAATGGATAGAATTAAGTTTATGTTTCCAGTTGAGTTTAGAGTAATGTATAGGGTTAGTGTTAGCAATAGGGTTATCATTAGGCCTAGAATAACATTTGGGTTAGGCTTTTATTCAGGGAATGGATATGGATAGAGCTAAGGTTAGTGCTAGTGTTAAGATTAGGATTAGGGCTAGGGTTAGGTTTAGGGTAAGTGTTAGAGTATGAGCTAGGGTTAGGGCTAGGGAGATGGTTAGGGTTAGAGTCAGTGCTAGGGTTATGATTAGGGTTATGATTAGGACTAGGTTAAGGTCTAGGAAAAGGCTAGGTTTGTGTGTTGTTTATGGCTAGTATTAGGGCTATAGATTAGGGTTAGGTTTAGGCTTAGAGTTAAGGCCAGAATTAGGACTAGTGTTGGGTCTAGGGATAGGGTTAATTTTTAGGTTAGGTTAAGGGTTATTTTTAGGGCTAGTACAAAGTTTTTGTTTAGGGCTAGGGCTAGATTTATATGTATATTTAGGAATAGGTTTGGTCTAGTGCTAGTGTTATGGTTAGATTTAGATACAGGTTTACTGGTAGGGTTAGGGATAGGGTCTGGTTTAGGGTTAGTGGGAGGTTTAGTTCTAGGGTTAGTGTTAGAGTCAGAATAAGGGTCATGGTTTGGGTTAGAGTTACAGCCAGAATGAGGGCTAGGGTTAGAACTGATAATAGAGTTGGGCATTGGGGTAGGCTAAGGATTAGGTTTAGGACTAGGTAACATTAGGCTGTGGGTTTGGCTTAGGGAAAGGGATGGGTTTAGAGGTAGGATTAGGGTTAGGGATAGGCTTAGGGCTAGGGTTAAGTTTAGGATTAGGGTTAGTCCTAGGGTATACCTAGGGTTAGATCTTGGATTAGCATGAGGATTTGTGTTAGCCTTAGGGCTACGGCTAATGAAAAAACTTGGTTTCTGATTATGGCTTGTTCCAGGGTTAGCGTTAGGGCAATGTATAGAGCTAGGGTTAGTGTTAGTATCCGAGTCAGGGTCAGGGTTACTTCTAGGGTTAGGTTTAGCACTCAAATTATGGCAAGGTTTAGGGCTAGGTTTAGGGTTAGTGTTTGGTTTAGGTTAAGGGGAAGGGTTAGGTTTATAACTCAGTTTTGTTTTATTGCTAATTTTCCAATTAGCATTGTTGTTAGGACTAGTGTTAGGGTTTGATTTGGGCTTAAGGTTAGGGTTTGATCCAGGTTTAGGTGAAAGGCAAAGTTTAGTTCTATGGTTGGGCTAGGGATACGGCTAGGTTTTGGGGTATGGTAAGGGATAGGTTTAGAACTAGGGATAGGGCTAGGGGTGAGAGTTAGTCTTAGGGATAGGGATAGGGTTAGGTTTAGTGTTAGGCCTAAATTAAGGCTAAGATTAGTGCTAGGGTTTGTGTTATGTTTAGGCCTAGGTTTAGGGCTAGGGTTAAGTTTAGCGTTAGTATGATGTAAGGTATGATGTTTCAGCTGTTTATTGCTAGAACAATGGATAAAATTAGGGATAGGGCTGGGGTTAAGATCAGGGTAAGGATTAAGGATGGGTTTAGAACTAGGATTAGGGCTAGGGCTATGGCTAATATCAGGTCTAGGGTTTAGGATAGGTAGGGTTAAGGATAGTGCTATGGCTCAGTTTTATTTTATTTATTTATTATTATTTTTTTTATTTTTTTAGAATTAGGCCTAGGTTTAGGGCTAGTTTTATGGTTAGCAATAGTGTCAGGGCTAGTGGTAGGGTGAAGTTTAGGCTTAGATTTATTGTTATGGTTAGATCTAGGTTTAGGGCTATGGCTAGGGTTAGGGCTAAGTTTAGGGCTAGTGTTAGGGTTATGGCAACAGATAGGGTTAGATATAGAAATAGGGCTAGGTTCTAACCCTAGGTTCAGAGTTTGAGTTAGTCTTTGGGCTAAGGTAAGGAGTAAGTTTAGGGTTAGGGCTAAACTTGGGCTAGGATTACTACTAGGGTTAGTGTTATGGTTAGGCCTAGTGTTAAGGTTAGTGTTAGGGTTAGGGTTAGGATTAGGTTTAGGGGAAAGGATAGTGTTATAGCTAGTTTTAGGGCTAGGGCAATGGTTAGAATGAGGGTTAGGACTAAGGTTAGGTTTTGAGTTAGGATTAAGAATAGGTTTAGTGCTGGGCTGAGTTTTGTGTTAGGGCTATGGCTAGGATTAGGGCTAGAGCTAATGTCAAGTCTAGGTTTATGGTTAGTATTAGTTTTAGTGTTAGGTTATAGCTATATCTATTGTAAGGTTTAGGTGTAAGGTAAAGGTGACATTTAGAGCTAGGTGTATTATTAGGGTCAGGGTCCATGTAGAGTTTGGTTTAGGTTAAGATTTGGGGTTAATGCTTTAATTAGCAGTGGGTTTGGTTTAGGGTTAGGGTAATGGATAGAAATAGGTTATGGTTCCAGTTAGGTTTAGAGTAATGGATTATGTTAGTGTTAGCAACAGGGTTATTGCTAGGCCTAGTATTAGCATTTGGGTTAGGCATTTCTTTAGGGTAAATGATAGGGTTAGAGCTAAGGTTGCTGCTAGGATTAAGGTTAGGATTAGGGTTAGGGTTAGGGTTAGGCCTAGGGTTAATTTTAGGGTCAGTGTTAGGATTAGTGTAGGCATTTGAGGTAGGGCTAGGGCTAGGGCGAGGGTTAGGTTTTGAATCAGGGCTAGTGTTAGGTTTAGGGCTAGAGTTATCTTTAGGCTAAGGATTAGAGATTCAGCTAGGGTTAGGGCTAGGGCAAGGGTTAGCATTAGGGTTAAGACTAAGGTTGTGGTTAGGGTTATGATTAGGGCTAGTTTTAGGGCTAGGATAAGGCCTAGGTTTTGTGTGATATTTAGGGCTAACATTAGGGCTCGGGTAATGTAAGAGCGATTGATATCATTATGGATAGTTTTAGGGTAAGCATAATAGATAAGTGAGGCTTAGGGTGAGGGTTAGGGTTAGTTTTAGGGTTACTTGGAGGTTAAGGTTAGTGTTAGGGTAAGGATTAGGATTAGTATTAGGGTTAGTGTTAAGGTTTGTGTTATAGTAAGGGTTAAGGTGAGGGTTAGGGGTAGGGTTAAATTAGAATTAGGTTCAGTGTTACTATTAGTGTTAGGGTTAGGGATAGGGATAGTGTTAGGGTTAGGGATTGGATTAGGGTTACTTTTAGGGTTAGGTTCAGAATTAGGGTTAAGGTTAGTGTTATGGTTAGGGTTAGGGTATGGGTAGGTTTAATGTTAGGGTTAGGGTTATGTTTATGTTTAAGGTTAGTTTTGGGATTAGAGTTAGGGATAGGGTTCTGGTTATGGCAGGGCTAGTTTTAGAATTGGGGTTAGGGTTTGGATTAGGGTTAGTGTTATAATTAGTGTTAGGGTAAGACTTATGGTTTGTGTTAGGATAAGGGTTTGGAGTAGGTTTTGTGTTAGGTTAGTGTTAAAATTAGGGTTTTTGTTATGATTAGAAAGAGGGTGAGAGTGAGGAATAGGGTTAGGGTTATTTTTAGGTTTACGGGTTGTTTATGTATAGTGTTAGCATTAGGGTTGTAGTTAGTGTTAGTGTTAGGGTTAAAGTAAGATTTAGGTATATGGTTAGTGCTGGTTTAGGGATAGACTTAGGGTTAGGTTTAGTGATAGGGTTAGTGTTGGGGTAAGGGTTAGTGTTAGGATTAGGGTTAGGGTTAGTTTTAGAGTTAGTGTTAGGTTTAGGGTTCATGTAAGGGTTAGGATTAGGATTAGTTTCAGGCTTAGGGTTAGGATTAGTTTTAGTGTTAGTGATAGGGTTAGGTTTACAGAAAGTGTTAAGGTTAGGGATAGGTTTAGGGTTAGGGCTAAGGTCAGGGTTAGGTTTAGTGTTAAAGTTAGGATTAGGGTTAGGGTTATATTTAGGGTTAGTTCTAGAGTTAGGGTTAGGGTTTGGATTAGGTTTAGGTTTCGTTTTAGAGTTAGGGTTAGGATTAGGGTTAGGATTATTGTTCGTGTGAGGTATGTGTTAGTATAAGGGCTAGGTTTATGGTTAGGTTTAGGGTTAGAGTGAGGCTTAGGGTTAGGTTTAGGGTTAGTTTTAGGGTTACTTGTAGGTTAGGGTTAGTGTTAGGGTAAGGATTAAGAATAGTGCTAGGGTTATTGTTAAGGTTTGTGTTATGGTAAGGGTTAGGGTGAGGTTTAGGGGTAGGGTTAGATTTAGGATTAGGTTCAGTGTTAGTGTTAGTGTTAAGGTTAGGGTTAGGGTTCGGGATAGTGTTAGGGTTAGGGATAGGATTAGTGTTACTTTTAGATTTAGGGTTAAGGTAAGTGTTATGTTTATGTTTATGGTTATGGTTAGATTTAGTGTTAGGGTAGGGTTATGTTTATGGTTAAGGTTAGTTTTGGGGTTAGGGTTAGGGTTATAGTTATGGCAGGATTAGTTTTAGAATTGGGGTTAGGTTTTTCGGTTAGGATTAGTTTTAAGGTTAGTGTTAGGGTAAGGTTTGGTTTTAAGTTTTGTGTTAGGGTTAGAGTTAAAATTAATTTTCTTTATGATTAGAAAGAGCGTTAGAGTGAGGCGAGGGTTTTGGTTAGGGTTAGTTTTAGAGGTACTGGTAGTTGAGGTATAGTATTAGGATAATGGTTAGGGTTAGTTTTAGTATTAGGGTTAATGTAAAGATCAGGGATAGGGTAAGTGTAAGGTTTAGGGTTAGGCTTAGGGTTACGGTAAGTGTTAGGTTTAGTGTTAGAGTCAGGGTTAGGGTTAGCATTATTGTTTGGTTTTTGGTTATAATTAGGATAAGGGTTAGTTTTAGGGGTAGTGTTAAGTGTAGGGTTAGGATCAGGTGATTGACAGGGTTATGGTCAAGGTTAGAGTTAATGTTAGGGTTTGCATTAGGATTAGGACAGGTTTAGGTTTAGGGTTAGGTTAGGGTTTGTGTTAGGGATAGGGTTAGGGTTACGTTAAGGTTAGGGATAGGGTTAGGGTTATGATTAGGGTTAGTGATAGGGTTAGGGTTAATATTCAGGTTAGGTTTAGGGTTAGGGTAAGGTTTAGGGTTAGGGTTAGGTTTAGTGTTAAGGTTAGGGTTAGGTTTATTGTTAGGGTTATGGTTAGGTTTAGGTTAAATTTAGTGTTAGGGTTTGTGTTAGTGTTAGGTTTGGGTTAGGGTTAGGGTTAGAGTTAATATTAGGGTTACATTTAGAGTTAGTGTTAGGCTTAATGTTAGGGTTAGGTTTAATGTTAGGTTTAGAGTCAGTGTTTGTGATAGGGTTATGGTTAGGGTATGGGTTCAGGTTAGAGTTAGGGTTAGTTTTAAAATTAGGGTTAGGATTAGTTTTAGGTTTAATGTTAGGGTTAATGTTAAGTTTAAGGTTGGGGTTTCTGTTAGGGTTTGGTTTTGGGATAGTGTTAGGGTTAGATTTCATGTTAGAATTAGGGATAGTGTTAGTGTTATGGTAAGGGTTAATGTTAGGGGTACAGTTTGAGTAAAAGTTAGTTTTAGGGTTAGTGTCAGGTTTAGGCTTAGGGTTAATATTAGTTTTAGTTATACAATTATGAATGGGGTTAGGATTTGTGTAAGGTTTAGAGTTAAATTTAGTGTTAGTGTTAGGGTTAGGGTTAGTTTTAGGGTTAGGGTTAGGCAAGGATTAGGGTTTGGTTTAGGGTAAGGGTTTGTTTTAGGGTTAGAGTTAAAGTTAGGTTTTGTATTAGGGTTATTGTTAGGATGTGGGTTAGTGTTAAGGTTTCGGTTAGGGTTAGAGATAAGGTTCATGTTAAGGTTAGTTTTGGGGTTAGTGTTAAAATATGGTGTAGGTTTATGGTTAAGTTTAGGGTTAGTGTTACATTTAGAGTGAGGGTTTGGGTTAGGATTAGTATTTGGTTTAGGCTTACATTTAGGTTTATGTTTAGTGTTAGGGATAGTGTTAGATTTAGTGTTAAGTTTAGGACTAGGTTTATGGTGAGGTTAAGTGTTAGTGTTAGGGTTAGGTATAGGTTTAGTGTTAGGGTAAGGGTGAGGTTTAGGGTTAGAGTTCGGGTTAGTGTTTGGGTTATGGTTTCTGTTAGGGTTGGCTCTAGGGGTAGGGTTATGGTTAGGATTTAGGCAGGATTAGGTTAGGGGTTAGGGTTGCGGATTGGGTTAGCATTAGTGTTAGGATTAAGGTTAGGGTTAGCATTATTTTTTGGGTTAGGGTAATACTTAGGTTTAGGATTAGGGTTAGTGTTATGTTTATGGTAAGGATTAGGTGAGTGTTAGGGTTAGGGTAACGGTTAAGTTTAGGGTTAGTGTTAATGTTAGGGTTAGGGTTAGAACGAGGGACAAGGTTAGGTTTAGGGTTCGATTAGGGTTTGTTTTAGGGTTAGTGTTAGGGTTAGGGTTACGGGTAAGATTAGGGTTAGGTTTACGGTTAGGGTAATGGTTAGTGTTGGGTTAGGTTTATTGTTTGTGTTAAGGTTAAAATTAGTGTTAGGGTTAGGTTTAGGATTAGGTTACTGTTATGGAATTGATTAGGGTATGTGTTAGGATAAGGGTTCGGGGTAGGGTTAGGGTTAGATTTGTGATTAGGATTATCATTAGGGTTAAGGATAGGGTTAGGGTTAGTGTTAGGGTTAAGGATAGGGTTAGGAGTAGTTTAAAAGTTAGGGTTAGGATAAGGCTTAGGGTTGTTGTTAGGGTTAGGAATGGTGTTAGGATTATTTTTAGGGTTAAGTTTAGGATCAGGTTTAGTGTTATGGCTAGTGTTGGTGTTACATTTAGGGTTAAAGTTATGGTTAGCATTAGGAATAGAGTTAAGTTTAGGTTTAGTGTTAGCATTAGGGTTAGGGTTAGGGTTAGGGTTAGTTTTAGTGTTTGGGTTATGGTTAGGGTTAGGTTTAATGTTATGATTAGGTTAGGTTTATGGTTATTGTTATGGTTATGGTTATGTTTAGTGTTTGGGTTAGGGTTACAGTAAGGTTTAGTGTTGATGTTAGTGTTAGTGTTAGGATAAGTGTTAAGTTTAGTACTAGGGTTAGAGTTAGGTTAGGGTTAGGGTGTAGGTAAGTGTTAGGGCAAGTTTAGGGTTTATGTCAGGTTTAGGGTTAGTGTTAGTTTTAGGGTTAGGGTTCATATTATGGTTAGTGCTAGGTTTAGGGTTAGAATTAGGGTTAGTGTTAGTGATAGAGTTTGGGGGTTAGGGTTAGTGTTTGGTTTAGGGTTAGGTTTAGGTTGCAGATTAGGGTTAGGTTTAGTATTAGGGTAAGTGTTAGGGTTAGGGTTAGGTCTAGGGTTAATATTAGGGTTAGGGTTAGGGTTAGACTTAGTGATAGGGTTAGGGTTGGTGTTAGGTTTAGTGTTAGTGTTAGGGTTAGGGTCACTATTCGTGTTAGAGATAGGGTTAGGTTTACAGTTAGGGCTATGGTTAGGATTAGGGTTAGGTTAGGTTCAGGGTTATAAGGTGGGTTGTGTTTTATGTTAGGGTTAATTTAGCCTTAGGTTTAGTGCTACATTTAGGGTTAAGTTTAGTGATAGGTTTATGGTTAGGGTTAGTGTTAGGTTTAATGTTAGGATTATTGTTAGGGCTATGTTTATGGTTAGTTTTAGGTTTACTGTTAAGGGTTAGGGTTAGGGTTAGGATTAGGTTTAGTGTTACGATTTGGGTTAGTGTTAATTTTGGTGTTAGGGCTAGGGATAGGTTTCAGATTAGGGTTAGGGATAGTTTTAGTATTAGGGTTAGGTTTAGGGTTAGGGCTAGTATTAAAGTTAGTGTTAGGGTTAGGGTTATGGTTCGTGTTAGGGTTAGTATTATGGATAGGTTTTGTGTTCAGTTTAGGGTTAGGGTTAGATTTACAGTTAGTATTAGTCTTAGAGTTACATTTAGTGTTATGTTTAGGGTTAGTTTTAGGGTTATTGGTAGGGTTATTGTTAGTTTTATGGTTAGGGTTTTAGTTAGTGTTAGGATTAGTGTTAGGCTTTGGGTTAGTTTTAGGTTTAGGGTTACTGTTAGGGTTAGGGTTAATGAGAGGGTTAAGGTTGTTTTTAGGGTTAGTGTTAGTGCTAGGGTTAGGGTTACTGTTATGGTTAGGTTTAGTTTTAATGTAAGGGAAGGGTTAGGGTTAAAATTAGTTTTGTGTTACAATTAAGGTTAGGGTTGAGGTTAGTGTTAGGGTTAGGTTAGGCTTAGGGTTAGGGTTAATGTTAGGGTTAGGGTTAGATTTATGGTTATTGTTAGGATTAGGGTTATGTCAGGGTTATGTTTAGGGGTAGTGTCATCGTTAGCATTAAGTTTAAGATTAGGATTAGTGTTAGTATTAGTCTTAGAGTTAGATTTTGTGTTAGAGTTAGCATTAGGGATAGTTTGAGGTTTAGGATTATAGTTAATGTTAGGGTTAGGGTTAGGTTTAGCTTTAGTGTTAGTTTTGGGTGAAGTTTTGTGTTAGGATTTTGGTTAGGGTTGGGGTTGGGGTTGGGGTTAGGGTTAGTGTTAGGTTTAAGATTAGGGTAAGTGTTAGGATTATGTTTAGGGTTAGATTTAGTGTTACAATTAGGTGTAGAAATAGGATTAGTGTTAGTGTAAGGGTTAGGGTTAGAATTAGGGTTAGGGTTAGGATTCATTTTAGATTTACCTGTAGGGTTAGGATTAGTGTTAGGGTTCTGGTAATGGTTTGTTTTAGGGTTGGGCTCACATTATGGTTACAGTTAGGATTAGGGTAAGAATTAGGGTTAAAATTAGGCTTAGCATTAGTATTAAGGTTAGTGTTAGATATAGGGTTATGGTTAGACTTAGTGTAAGTTTTATGGTTAGGGTTGGTTTACAGTTAGTCTTATCATTAGTGTTTGGGTTAGTGTTAGGTTTAATGTTAGGATTAGGTTTATGGTTAGGTTTAGGTAAGGGTTAGTGTTAGGGTTAAGGTTTTTGTTAGAGTTATTGTTATGGTCAGCTTTTTATTTAGGGTTATGATTAGTGTTAGAGTTAGGATTAGGTTTAGGTTTAGGTTTAATGTTAGGGTTATGGGTAGAATTAGGGTAACTGCTAGCTTCAGTGTTAGGGTTAGGTTTAAGTTAGGGTTAGGGTAAAGATTAGGGTTAGTTTATGTGTTAATGTTACTGTTAGGGATTGGATTAGTGTTAGGGTTAGGTTAGGGTTAGGGTTAGGTTAAGATTAGGCTTATGGTTATGGTTCATTTTAGGGTTAGGGTTAGTGTTACTGGTAGGTTAGGATTAGGGCTAAGGTTATGATTAGAGTAAGGGCTAGGGATAGGTTGAGGTTTATGTTTAGTGTTAGGATTAGGGTTAGAGGTAGTGTTAGGGTTAGGGTTAGGTTTAGCATTAATGTTTGGCTTAGGGTTATACTTAGTTTTAGGTTTAGTATTAGGGTTTTGGCTAGTGTTTTGTTTAGGGTTAGGGTTAGGGTGAGGGTTATTGTTAATTTTAGGGTTAAATTTAGATGTAGCCTTAGAATTAGATTTAGGGTTATGGTTAGGGTGAGTGTTAGGATTAGTGTTATGGTTAGTGTTAGGTTTAGGATTAGAGTTTGTGTTAGAGTTAGGGTTAGGGTTCAGGTTAGTGTAAGGTAAAGTGTTAGGGTTAGGGTTAATGATAGGTTTAGGATTGGGGTTACGGTTAGGGTTAGTGTTAGCATTGATGTTACAGTTACGGATAGGATACGTGATAGTGTTAGGGTTAGGGTTAGTCTTTGGGTTAGGATAAGGATTAGAGTTATTAATAGTATTAGGGGTATAGTTAGGGTAAGTGTTACGAGTAGAGTTAGGTTTAGGATAGAGTGAGTGTTAGGGTTAGGGTAAGTGATAGGGTTAGGTTTATGTTTAGGGTTAGTGTTAGGTTAGGGTTAGAATTAAGGATAGCTTAAGGTTAGGGTTATTGTTAGAGTTAGGTTTGTGTTACAGTGAGGGTTATGGTTAGGTTTAGAGTTAAGATTAGGGTTAAATTTAGTGTTAAGTTTAGGTTTAGGATTACTGTTAAGTTAAAGTTTAGGGTTAGGTTTAGGGTTTTTGTTAGAAATAGTGTTAGCGTAAAATTAGGGTTAAGGTTAGTGTTAGTTGTACAGTTAGGGTTAGTGTTTGTTTTAGGTTTATGTTTAGGGTTATGCTTAAGATTATGGTTACAGTTAGGATTAGGGTTAGGGTTAGGGTTAGATTAGGGTAGGTTAGAGTTTGGGTTATGCTTAAGATTAGTGTTAGTGTTAGCGGTAATGTTAGGTGAGTGTTAGGGTTAGGGTTAGGGTTCGTGTTAGTTTAGACTAAGGTTTAGTGTTAGGTTTAGATTTAGGGTTTGGTTAAGGTTAGGGTTTGTGTTAGTGTTAGTGTTAGTTTTAGGGTTAGTGTTAGTGTTTGGGTTGGGTTATACTTAGGTTTAGGTTTAGGCTTAGTGTTAGTGTTAGGGTTAGAATTAGTGTTAGGTTTAGTTTTAGGGCTAGGGTGAGTGTTAGGTTTAGGGTTAGGGTTAGAGTTATTGTTAGGAGTAGGACTAGGGTTAGTGTTAGGGTTAGGGTTAAATTAGGTTTAGTGTTAGTGTTAGCATTACAATTAGGGTTATGGTTAGGATTTCATTTAGGATTAGAAATAGGGTTAGTTTTATGGTTAGTGTTAGGTTTAGGGATAGTCTTTTGGTGAGGGTTAGGCTTAGTGGTATGATTAGGTTTATGGTTCATGTTAGGGTTATGTTTATGGTTAGTGTTAGGGTTAGTGTTAGGTTTAAGATTAGGTTTATGGTTAGGTAAGGTTTAGCATTAGGGTTAGCTTAGGGTTAGGGTTATGGTTTGGGTTAGGGTTTGTGTTTGTGTTAGGGTTAGGTTACGGTTAGAGTTAGGCTTATGGTTAGTGTTAGAGGGAGGCTTAGAATTTATTTTAGAGTTATGTTTAGGTTGGGGTTAAGTTTTGTGTTAGTGTTAGTGTTAGGTTAGGTTTAGGTTTTCAGTTAAAATTATGGTTAGGATCAGGGATAAAGTTAATTTTAGTGTTAGGGTAAGGGTTAGGATTAGTGTTTTGTTAGGGATTGGGTTAGTGTTAATATTGGGTTTAGGTTTAGGGTTAGGTTTAGGTTTAGTGTTATGTTTAGTATTAGGGTATATGTCAGGATTATAGTTGGTGTTAGGATTGGGATTACAATTAAGATTAGCTTTATGGTTTGGGTTAGGTTAGGGTTAGTGTTAGGGTTAAGGTTACGGTTAGGGTTTCTGTTAGATTTTGGGTTAGGTTTAGGGTTAGTGTTATGGTTGGGTTCGAGTTAGGGTTAGTTTTAGGGTTAGCATTTGGGTTAGTTTTAGGGTTAGTGTTAGGTTTAGCCTTAGTGTTTGGGTTAGGGATAGGGTTAAATTTTTTGTTAAGGTTAGTGTTAGGGATAATATTATGGTTATGATTAGGTTTGGGGTTAGGGTTAGTTTTATATTTAGAGTTAGGGTTAAGGTTAGGTTTAGGTTTAGGGTTAGTGTTAATTTTAGAATTAGTTTTAGGTTTAGGTTTAGTGGTAGGGTTAGCATTCGGGTTAGGTTTAGTGTTACTTTTAGGGTTATTATGATTAGTGTTAGTGTCAGGGTCAGGGTTAAGGTTATGGTTAGGGTTAGGTTTAGTGTTCGTATTAGGGCTTGATTTATTTTTAAGGTTAAGGTTACAGTTAGGGTAATGATATTCTTAGGGTTAGGGCTCAGGTTAGGTCTAGGGTAATGGATAGGTTAGGTATAATGATAGTGCTAGGGTCATGCTGAGAATTAGCATTAATGTTTGGGTTAGGGTTTGGGTAATGGATAAGGTTAGAGCTAGGATTAGGGCTAGGGTTATTATTAGAGTAAGGGCTAAGGATAGGGTTAGGTTTAGGTTTAGTGCAAGGATTAATGTTAGGGTTATGTATAGATTAAAGGTTAGAGCTAGTTTTAGGTTTAGAGTTAGGGTTAAAGCTCGGGTTTGGTCTTGGATTAGGGCTAGATTTTAGGTTATCCTAGGGCTCTTTTTAGGGATAAGGCTAAAAACTAAGTTTACAGTTAGGGCTAGTTTTAGGGTTACATTTAGGAATGAGTCAAGTTTTAGGATATTGTTTGGTTTTAGGGTGATGTTTTTAACTAGGGTTAGTGTTAGGGTCTGAGTCAGGGTCACGGTTCTTTTTATGGTTAGGGATAGGACTCAAATTAGGGGTAGGCTTAGGGCTATATGTAGGGTTAGGATTTGGTTTAGGTTAAGGTTTAGGGTTAGTCCTATGGCTTGGCTTTGTTTTAGGACTAAAGCTAAAGTTAGTGGTAGTTCTATGATTAGTATGAGTGTTATTGCTACTGATAGAGTGTGTTTAGGCTTAGGAGTAGATTTAGAGTTATGGTTAATTCTTGGGTTAGGGCTAGTGTTTAGGTTATGGTAAAGGATAGGGTTAAACTAGGAATAGAACTATGGCAAGAGTTAGAGATAGTCTTAGAGCTAGAGTTTGGGTTAGAGTTAAGGGTAAAATAGGGCTAGGAATAGGTCTAGGATTAGTGTTAGGCTTAGGCCTAAGATTAGGGCTATTTTATGGTTATGTATCGGGTTTGGTTTAGGGGAAGGGCTGCCTGTTTGATCCACCTCCATTTACCCATAGGTGTCAACATGAAGTGATACCTGAAAATGTAATGATAGTGAACCATTGAATTGAGAAGAACATACCTTGAGAGCATACTAAAGGTAGATACAACATGACTCCTACCCAGTATCAAAGAAATTTGAACAAAACTAACTCTCACCCTAATATTACCTCTAACCCTAGCCCTAGCCATATCCCTAAACCTAACATTAACCCTAACTTGATTAGAGAACAATGGATCCTAGAACTCCCGCCCTTGGGGAGCTTTGTAGGGCAAGCTAAGTGATGAATCCTATGCAACATCAAACGAATCTGACCAAATAATTATGGGAGGTATATCAGTACACGCATATTTTCCTGTTTTCTCCTGAAGGGCTCTCAGATTAAGTTGTTTTTGCATGCTAAATCATAGGCCTAGTTTTACAAGGAACATACCAGAGTCCCTACAGAGAACTGATGGAGTGTGTGAAGTTTCAAGCAGCTAGCACAAAACTTATTTGATTTTCAACTCCATTAACTTTCCCTTATAGGTCAAAATTAAGTGAAATCTTAAAATACAAAATGTTGCTGACAGTGAACCAGTGAACGGAGAAGGCCTAAACCTGGGGAACAGAGTAAATCTTGCTAAAAAGATAAATCCTTCCAAGTATCAAAGAATTTTGAATAAAATTAACTATAACCCTAACACTAGCTCGAACCCTAGCTCTTCCCCTAACCCTAACATTTTTAAGAAACATTTGACCATAGAATTTCCAAACTTGGGCAGCCTAGTGGGGCAAGCTAAGGGATGAATGCTGCACATTATCAAAAGAATCTGTCCAAATAGTTGATGGAGTATATCAGTACATGCATATTTCACTCTTATCTCCTAAGGACTCTTTGATAAAGTTGTTTTTACATGCTTCAGCTTAGGCCTACTCTCAGAAGAAAAAACCAGAGATGGCTCTCAGAGAATTGATGGAGTATGAAGTTTAAAGCTGATAGCACAAATGCTGCTTGATTTCCAGCTTCATTTCCATTTACCTGTATAAGACAAAATGAACTGATACTTTAAAATACAAACTGTTCCTTTCAGTGAACCATTGAACCTAGGAGGCCAAAACATGTGGAGTATAGTAAGAATAGGAGAAAAATGTACTTTGCCCAGTATCAAAAAAATTTGAACACAACTAACTCTAATCCTAACACTAGCTTTTCAGTAGCCCTAACATTATCCTTAATACAAACCATAACCTCTTTGAAAAACTGTTGATCCTTGAAGTCCCAAATGTTGGGAGTGCAGTGGGCTAAGCTATCAGATGAATCCTATGCAGTATCAAAGAAATGTGACCAAATAATTAAGGTGGTATTTCAGTTCATGTATATTTCTCTGTTTTCTGCTAAAAGGCTCTCAGATAAAGTTGTTTTGCCATCTTTATCTCAGGGCTACTTTCAGAAGGAAAAAAAACAGAGAGTTCCCACAGAGAACTGATTCAGTGTTTGAAGTTTCATGCAGCTAGCACCAACCAGTTTGATCTCAACCTTCATTTTCATTTACTTATGTAGGTCAATATGAAGTGAAACCTTAAAATGTAGAGTGTCCCTGTTAGTGAACCATTGAAATGAGAAGGTCCAAACCTGAGGAGAATATTAAGGTAAAAGATGACTCCTTCCAAGTATCAAAGAAATTTGTACAAAACTTACTCTCACCCTAACACTACATCTAACCATAGCCCTAACCCCAAACTAACACTAACCCTAACCTGATTAGAGAATCATTGATACTAGAAGTCCCACACTCTGAGAGCTTTGTGGAGAAAGATGAATAATAAATCCTACTCAGTATCAAACAAATCTGACAAAATAATTATGGGAGAAAATTCAGTGAATGCATATTCCCTGCTTTCTCCTAAAGGGCTTTCAGATAAAGTTGTTTTTGCATGCTTCAGCTAAGGCCTACATTCACAAGGAACATACAACGGTGTCCCCACAAAGAAATAGGATGTGTGTGCAGTTTTAAGCAGCTAGCATAAACACTGTTTGATTTCCAGGGCCATTTACATTTACTCATATAGGTCAAAATGAAGTAAAATGATATTAACTCTTCCTGACCAAAAGAAAAAAAAATTGAACCAAAAGACCTAAACCTGAAAAACAGAGTAAGGTTAGTTAAAGATGAATCCTGGATTGTATCAAAGAAATTTGAATAAAGAAACTCTAACCCTAACACTACCTCTAAACTGAGCCCTAATCCTAACCCTAAACATTAACATAGCCCTATCCCTAACCCTAACTTTAACCCTAATTTTAACTGTAACCATTGGCCAATCCCTAGCTCTAACTCTATCCATTACCATAACTCTAACTCTAACCCTAATGCTAAATGTAGCCCTAACCCTAACATTTACCCTAGACCTGCTCTAAACCTCACCCTCGCTCTAGCCCTAAATCTAGCTCCAACCATAACACTTAACCTAATCCTAATCCTAACCCTAGGCCTAACCATAACCATAACCATATCCCTAACACAAGCCCTAATCCTAACCATAAATGTAGCCCCAACACTAGCTGTAATCCTATCTTTTACCCTAAACTTAAGCCTAACCCAAATGATAACAATAGGACTAAACCTAAATGTATAGCTATCCCTAAGGCTTTTCAAAACCCTAAACCTAACCTGAACCCTAAACCTAACAATATCCATTACTCTAAAACTAATGCTAATTTGAGCTTCAACCCCAAACCTTAACCAAAATCAATCCCTAATCCTGACCCTGACTGTAATAATACACCTAGCTCTGAACCTGACCTTTACCCTAAACCAAACCCTGACAGTAGACCTATTCATAACCAAACCCTACAACTACCCTTAACTGTAATGCTAGACCTGATATTAGTCATAGCCTTAATGTTGACCTAGCACTAACACAAACCCTCATCTGAGCCATAAACCTACCTTTAATCCTAACCTTCACCCCAACTGTAACTGAAGACCTAATCCTAACTACAACCATAGCCCTAAACTTAACTCTTACTGTATCCATTACCCTAAACATAACCCTTATCCTAATGCTAACCCTAGGATTAACCCTTAACCTATCACTATCCCCAAAACTATCAATTACCCTAAACCTAACTTGAACCCTAAACCTATCCCTATCTTTACCCTAACCCTATCCCTAACTCTACTTTGAGAGGTAACCCTAAACTCAAACCTAAACCAAGCCCTAACACTGACACTAGCCCTAATAATTCCCCTAGCTCTAAACCTGACTCTTACTCTTTACCTAACACTTACAATAGACCTAGCCATAAAACATTCCCTAAAACTATCCCTAATTGTAACCCTAGACCTGAAATTAGCCCTAGCGATAATTCTAGCCCTAGCCCTAACACAAACTCTAGCCCTTATCCTAGTCCTAAACATAGCCTTAATTACAATTCTATCCCAAACTCTAGGCCTAACCCTACACTAACTCTATCCCTAATCTTAGCCCTAATTTAGCCCTATCCTGAACACTAGTCCTAAGACTAACTCTAACTCTCACATTAGACATTTCACTCATTCTAACCCTATCCCTTACCATAACCCTAACCATAGCCCTAACCCTTGCATTATCTTTTGCCCTAGCACTAACCTCAGATAAAACCTAACTGTAAATCGAGCCCTAACCTGAAGACTAAGCCAAAACCTAACACTAGCCCAAACCATAACAGTAATCTTAAAACTAGCCTTTACCATAGTTCTAACCCTAAACAAAACCTAGATATAGGTATAACCCTAACCCTTAACCTAATCCAAAACCTAACCTTAAACCTAGCCCTAACCCTAGCCCTAATATGAGTTGTAAGCCGAACCCTTAAACTAACAATGAACCTGACACTGACCCTAACACTACTAGCTCTATACATAACCCTAAGCCTAAACCTAACCCTAACACTAACTCTAGACCTAAAACCCTAAAACTAGACCTAAACATCACCCTAGTACTGACATTAGCCCTAACCCTAATCATATCTCTTACTTAACTCAAAACCTAGCCCTAATTCTGGCTTTTACCCTAGCCCTATTTGTAACCATAAACCTAGCCCTAAACCAATCTCTAACTATCCATTACCATAACCACAACCATAACCCTAAAGCTAACCCTAGGCATAAACCATAATCTTAATCCAATCTATTATCCTGAACCTAACCTAAACCTATAATTACCGCAACCCTAACGCTAACACTAATTCAAGCCCTTATTTTAAACCTTAACCTATCCCAAACCCTAACCCTGACTTTGACCCTAATAAAACCCCTAGCTTTAAACTTGAACATAACCCTATAACTAACCCTTATTTTGGAAGTAGCCATAATCCTAACCCTAAAACTATCTCTTAGAATAATTCTGGACCTGAAATTATCCCTACCCTAATCCTAGTCCTAAACCTAAAAAAAACCCCAGTCCTTATCCTAGGTGTAAACCTGGCTTTATTCATAACCCTAACCTATCCCTACACCTAACCCAAATTGTAATCCTCACACTACCTCTATACATAGCTATAATGCCATCTCTTACCCTAAACTTAATCCTAATCCTAACCCAAACTTTAGGCTGAAGACAAACAATGAACCTATCCCTAATCCTAGCACTAATTTAGTCCTATCTCTAACCCTAACACTTACTTTAGCCCTAAGACTCACTCTAACTCTCACACTATACCTATCCCTTACCATAACCCTAGCCCTAGCCCTAACCCTTGCCCTATTATTAGTCTCAGACCTAACTCTATATCTAATCTAATTCCAAATCTAACCAAACCTAAGCATAAGCTTAACAGTTACACTATCCCTAAACCTAACTCTAGGACTAAACCAAAACCAAGCAATAACCCTAACCCTAAAGACTACCTTAAAACAAAACCCTAACACTAAACCTAGATCTATCCCTAGCCCTAATTCGAGTTTTAACACTAACTTTAAAACTAACACTGACCCTGACTCATATCCAAACACTAAACCTAGCTCTAAACACCACCCTCACCTTAAACCAAATACTAAGAAAAACCCTAACAATAATGTGAGTCCCATCTGTAACCCTAAAACGAACCCTGACCTCACTCTTATCCTAACACAAACCATAGCTATAAATATCACCCTAAACTTAAACTTAACCCTTACACTAAACCTAATCATAACACTAAAACTAACCTAATTTTAACCCTAGTTCTTACATTAGTCATGTCCCTAATCCTATCCCTAACCCTGACACAAACACTAGCCCTGATCCGAGCCCTAAACCTATTTTTTAAAACTAAATCTAACACAACTATAGCCCTAAACCTAGCTCTAAACCAATCCCCTACCCTAAGCAAAACCCTAAACCTAATGGTAAACCTAGACTTATCTCTCATCCTTAGGCTAACCAAAACCCTAACTGTATTAATATCCCTAAACCTAGCTCTCATTCTAGCTCTAACCCTATCCAAAATTCTAACCCTAACCCTGATCCTTATACTGTACCTACCACTAATCCTAAACCTAACTCTAACCCTAACTCTAACCCAAAACCTATGGTAATTGGGTTAACCTCTGGTAATCCTATCCCTATACGTAACCCTGAAGCTAACTCCAAGCCTAGTTGTAACCATAGCTTAGAACCTAACCCTTATGCTATACATAACTCTAAACATAACCCTAGTTCTAACCCTCACCCTAATGCTAACTCAAGACCTAATCCTAACCATAACCCTAGCTATAACCTTAACTCTAACTGTATCCTTTACCCTAAACATTATCCTTACACTAATGTAACCCTAGACCTAACTCTAACCCTATCACTATCCCCCAAATTGCCAATTACCCTAAACCTAACCTGAACACTAAACCTAACCTTATCATTACCTAATACTAACCTTAATGCTAATTCGAGCCATAACCCTAAACTCAAACCTAAACCAAAGCCCAACATTGACCCTGATATTAATAATTCCCCTAGCTCTAAACCTGATTATTACCCTATACCTAAAACTTACACTAGATTTAGCAATAAACCTAAACCTAAAACTATTCCTAAACATAATCCTAGACCTGACTTTAGCCCTAGCCTTAATCCTAGCCCTAAACTTTGCACAAACCCTAGTCCTTATCCTAGACCTAAACATAGCCTTAATTAAAACCCTAACCCTAACTCTAGGCCTAACCCTAACACTAACGTTAGCCCTAATTTTAGCCCTTATTTAGCCTTACCCTAACCCTAACCCTAGCCCTAACCCTAACCCTAGCCCAAAGTCTAACTCAAAATCTCACCCTAGCCCTAACTCTAGCTTAAACCTTATAATTTACTGGAAGCCGAATCCTAGCCTGAACTGCAGGTCTAACCCTAGCTCTATTCATATCCCTGGCCATAACCCTAGATCTAAACCTAACTCTAAATCTAACCCTAACAATATGCCTAAGCCTAAACCTAGTCTTAGCCCTAACCCTAAGGCTAATCCT
Source organism: Marmota marmota marmota (assembly GCF_001458135.2). NCBI lineage: Eukaryota > Metazoa > Chordata > Mammalia > Rodentia > Sciuridae > Marmota > Marmota marmota. Next base: position 100,050 of record NW_026005589.1, on the reverse strand, counting down.
AAAACTAGCCTTAATCCTAGCCCTAGCTCTAAAACTAAACCAAGCCATAGACCTAACCATAATCCATAACATAAACCAAGCCCTAATCATACACCTAGACCTAACCTTGGCAATAATTTGAGTCCTAAGCTAAACCCTAAAATGAACCCTTACCCTGACTCTGACCTTAACAATAACCTTAGGTCTAAACATCACCCTAACCCTAAACCAAAAACTAACACTAGACCTAGTTCTAACCCTTAACACTAAAATTAGCCCTAATCATAACCCTAGTACTTGCATGAGCTTTAACCCTAACACTAGCCCTAACTTATCCCAAATCCTAACCCTATTTTGAGCCCTAACACTAGCCTAAACCTAACCCTAGACCTACGATTCAGGCTAGCATTAGGCTTCCATTAATGTATAGGGTAGAACTAGATTTAGGGATAAGGTGAGAGTTAGAGTTAGTCTTAGTTAGTTTTAGGCTTAGATTTAGGTTTATTGTAAGGCTTAGTTTAGGTTTAGGGTTATGGTTAGGTTAGGGTTAGGGTTAGGGTTTTCATGAGAATTTGCTTAGGGTTAGGGTAAGTGTTAGGGATAGGGTGAAGTTTAGAGTTAGTAGTAGTGTTAGGTTTAGGGTTTGTGTTAGGGTTAGTGTTAGGGTTAGGGTTAGTTGTGGTGTTAGGGTTCCAGATAGTTTAAGGTAAATGTTAGGATTAGGTTTAGAGGTAGTGTTAGCATTTGTGTTAGGGTGACTTTTAGAGTTAGCATTAGGGTTAGGGATCATGTTAATGTTAAGGATAGGTTTAGGGTTAGAGTTAATGTTAGGGTTAGGTTTAGTGTTAGGGTTAGGATTAGGGTTAGGTTTAGGGTTAATGAAATAGCATTAGGATTAGGGTTAGTGTTAGTGTTAGTGTTAGTGTTTAGTGTTTTGGTTAGGGTTAGGTTTAGGTTTAGTGTTAGGGTTAGGATTAGGTTTAGGTTTAGTTAGGGTTAGGATTAGTGTTAGGCTTAGGGTTAGGCTTAAAATTTCTGTTAGGGTCACGTTTAAGGTTAGGATTTCAGTTCAGATTTTGGTTAGTTTAGTGTTAGGGATAGGGTTTGGGTTAGTGTTATGGTTCGGGTTAGGGTTAGTGTTTCATTTAGGGTTAGGGTTAAGATTAGGATTAACATTACTTTTAGGTTTAAGGTTGGGGTTAGGTTTTGGGATAGTGATAGAGTAATGGTTAGGATTAGGGTTAGGATTAGGTTTAGGTTACGGTTAGAATTATTTTAAGGAAAGGGTTATGGTTGTGTTTAGGGTTTGTGTTAGGGTTACGTTTAGGGTTAGAGTTACACTTAGGGTTAGGGTTAGGGTTCTTGTTCATGTTAGGGTCAGTATTAGGGTTAGGGTAATGGCTAGGTTTAGTGTTAGGATTAGGGTTAGGTTTAGGTGTAGTGTTAGGTTTAGGGGTAGTTTTACAGTTAGTGTTAGTGTTAGGATTAGGATTTGCGTTAAAGACAGGGTTAGGGTTAGGGGTAGCCTTAGTGTTAGAGTTAGGTTTATTTTTAGGTTTAGGTTCAGGTTTAATCTTAGGATTAGGGTTAGGGTAGATTTAGGGATAGGGTTAGGTAAGGCATAGGGTAAGAATTAGGGTTCTGATTGGATTTTGTGTTAGTTTTATGGTTAGTGTTAGTGTTAGTGTTAGGGTTAGGGTTAGGATTAGGATTAGAGTAAGTAATAGGGTTAGGGTTAGTGTTAGGATTAGTGTGAGGGTTCCTGCTAGTGTTAGTTTTATTGATACAGATAAGTTTAGGTTTAATGTTAGGGTTAGCGTTAGTGATAGTGTTATGGTTATTGTTAAGTATAGTGTTAGGTTTAGGAATAGGTTTAGAGTTAGTGTTAGGTTTAGGTTTAGGGTTAGAATTTGGTAATGTTAGAGTTAGGGTTGGGTTAGGTTTAGAGTTAGGGTTTGTGTTAGGGTTTGTATTAGGCTTAGAGTTAGGGTTAGGGTTATGGTTAAGTGTAGGGTTAAGTTTAGTGTTAGTGTTAGTGTTAGGGTTAGTGGAAGGGTTAGGTTAATATTTAGAGTTAGGGTTAGCATTTGGGTTAGGATTCAAATTAGGGTTAGGGTAAGTTTTCAGTTTAGTGTTAGGGTTAGGGTTAGTGTTAGGGTTAATGATGGGGTTAGGGTTAGATCTTGGGTTAGGAACAGGGTTACGGTAAGTTTTAGGGTAAGGGTTATTTTTAGGTTTAATGTTATTTTTAGTGTTAAAGTTTGGGTTAGGGTCAGGGTTAGGGTTAGGTTAGGGTAAGTTTTAGGCTTAGTGTTAGGGTTTGTTTTAGGGTAGGGTTAGTATTAGGGTTAAGGTTACAGTTAAGATTAGGGTTATTTTTAGGTTTAGGATTAGTGTTAGTGTTAGGGTTAGCGTTAGAGTTTGGGTATTTTTTGCGTTGGGATTATGGTTAGAGTTATAATAAGGGTTAGGTTTAAGGTTATTGTTAGGGTTAAAAATAGGTTTAGGTTAGTGTTAGAATTAGGGTTAGGGTTCATGTTAGGCTTAGAGTTAAGGTGAGTGTTAGGTTAGGTTTAGGGTTAGGGTAAGTTTTAGTGCTTGGTTTAAAATTAGTGTTGGTGTTATAGATAGTGTTACAGTTAGGGATCGGTTTAGGGCTAGTGTTAGGCTTAGGGTTAAGGTTAATGTTATGGTGAGGGTTAGGGTTAGTGTCGTGTTTAGGTTTAGGGTTAGGGTTAGTGATAGGTTTAGGGTTATATTTAGGGTTAGTGTTAGTGACAGTTTTAGGGTAGGGGTTATGTTTAGTGTTAGGATTAGTGTTAGGGTTAGTGTTAGGGTTAGTGTTAGTGTTAGGGATATGGTTAAGTTTATTGTTAAGATTTGTGTTAGGGTTATAGTTAGGGTTAGGGTTAGGATTAAATTAAGTGATAGGGTTAGGATTATGGTTATGGATAGAGTTAGTGTTAGGGTTAGTTTTAGGATTAGTGTTAGTGTTAGGGTTAGGGTTATAGGTAATGATAGGGTTAGTGTTAGGGTTTGTGTTAGGTTGAATTTTAGGGTTTGGTTAGGTTTTTGGTTACAATTAAGATTCAGGTTAGGTTTATGGTTAGGGTTAGCTTTGGGTTAGGATTAGGTTTAAAGTTTTTGTTAAGGATGAATTTAGGGTTAGGTGTTGGGTTAGGGTTATTGTTAGTGTTATCTTTAGATTTAGAATTCAGGTTAGTTTTACAGTTAGTGTTAGGTTTAGGGTTAGCGTAAGTTAGGGTTAAGGTTAGGTTAAGGCTATGTTATGGTTAGCATTACGGTTTCTTTTAGGGTTAGGGTTAGTGTTAGGGTTAGTGTTAGTGTTTGGGTTAGGGTTAGTGTTTTTGTTAAGGTTAGGGTTAGGGTTAGTGTTAGGGTTAGGGATAGGGTTAGGGTTAGGGTTAGGATTAGGTTGGAGTTTGTGTTAGCATTAGGATTAGGATTAGTGTTAGTGTTAGGGTTAGTGTTAGTTTTTGTGGTAGGTTTTGGGTTAGTGTTAATGTTAGGGTTAGCGTTAGGTTTAGGGTTAGCATATGGTTAGGGTTAAGGTTTATGGTAGGGTTAGGGTTATTTTTATGATTAGGATTAAGTTTAGGCTTAGCATTATGTGTGGTTAGGGTTAGGATTAGGGTTAATTTTAGGTTTAGGGTTGGAGTTAGTGTAAGGGTTGGGTTAGGGTTATGGTTAGTGTTAGGGTTAGCATTATAGTTAAGTTTAGGGTTAGTATTAGCATTAGTGTTAAGGTTAGGTTAGGGTTACAGTTAGTGTTACATTTAGGGTTAGGGTTAGTGTTATTTTTAGGGTTAGGGTTATGATTAGTTTTAGGTTTAGTGTTATGATAAGTGTTAGGATAAGGGTTATGTTTAGGGTTAGTGATATGTTTAAGGTTAAGGCTGTGGTTAAAGTTAGTGTTAGGTTTTGGTTAGAGTTAGGGTTAATGTAAGGCTTGGATTATGGTTAGAGTTAGTGTTAGGCTTAGCATTAGAATTAGGTTTAGGGTTAGTGTTAGTGTTAGTGTTACTGTTATGGTAAGGGTTAGGATTATGGTTTGTGATATGTTTAGGGTTAGGGTTAGGGTTGGGGATTCAATTATGGTTAAAGTTAGGTTTAGTATTAGGGTTAAGGTTAGGTTTAGTTTTAGGGTTAGGTTATATTTAGGGTTAGGATTAGGATTAGGTTTAGGGTTAAGTTTAGGTTTAGGGTTAGTTTTAAATTTTTTGTTAGAGTTAGTGTTATAGTGAGGTTTAGGGTTAGGGTTATGTTTAATGTTAGGTTTGGGTAAGTGTTAGAATTAGTGTTAGTGTTAGGGTTAGGGTTTGTGTTAAGGTTAGGTTCAAGGTAAGTGTAATGTTAAGTTTACTGTTAGTGTTAGTGTTAATTTTTCCATTAGTGTTAGTGTTAGGTTCAGTGTCAGGGTTAGGTTTACAGTTATGGTTTGGTTCAGTGTTAGGTTTAGGGTTAGGGTTAGTGTTAGTGTTAGTGTAAAAGTTAGGGATAAGTTTAGGGTTTTGTTAGGGTTAGGGTTAGGGTTAGATTTAGGGTTTGTGTTAAGTTAGGGTTTGTGTGAGTGTTAGGGTTAGAGTTAGGTTAAGGTTTGGTGATAGTGTTTGGTTTAGGGTTAGGGTTAGTGTTAAGGATAGTGTTAGGGTTAGAGATAGGTTTAGAGTTAGTGATAGGGTTAGGGTTAGGGTAAGTGTTATGGTTAGTGTGTGGATTTCCTTTAGGTTTAGTGTTATTGTTAGGATAAGCGTTAGGCTAAGTATTAGGGTTAGGGTTAGATTTAGGTTTAGTCTTGGGGTTAGGGTTAGGGTTAAAGCAAGTTTTAGAGTTAGAATTTGAGTTAGGATTAGGGTTAGTGTTAGGTTAAGTATTAGGGTTAGTGATAGGGTTTGTGGTTGGGTTAGGATTAGGTTTTTTGATAGGTTTAGGATTAGGGTAATTGTTAGATATACGAATAAGATTAGGGTTAGATTTAAAATTAGGGTTCTGCTTAGGTTTAATGTTAGGGTTATGGTTAGGTTTAGAATTAGGGTTGGGTTAGGGTTAGGTTTAGTGTTAGTGTTAGTGTGAAAATTAGTGATAGGGTTAGAGCTGGGGTTAGGTTTTGTGTTAGGTTTAGGGTTAGGGTTAGTGTAAGGTTTACTGTTAGGGTTAGAGTTAGGGTTAGCTTTAAGATTAGAGTTTGGTTTAGAGTTAGGTTTCATGTTATTGTTAGGGTTAGGGTTAAGGTTAGTATTAGGGTAGAGTTAGTCTTTGGTTTAGGGTTGGGGTTAGGGTTAGGGTAGGTGTTAGGGTAAGGTTTAGGGTTAGGGTTACTGTTACAGTCACGTTTATGGTTAGGGTTAGTGTTAATTTTAGGGATAGTGCTATTGTTAGAGTTGGTGTTAATTTTAGGGATAGGGTTAGTGTTAGGGTTAAAGTTAATATTAAGTTTAGTGTTAGGGTTAGTTTTAGGGTTAGGGTTAGGTTTTCTGTTAGGCTGAGGGTTAGGGTTACAGTAAAATTTTGTGTTAAGTTTAGGGTTAGGTTAGTTTTAGGTTTACAGTTGAAATTATGGTTAGTTTTAGGGTTATCATTAGGGTTATGTTTAGTGTTAGGTTTAGTGTTAGGGTTAGCGTTAGGTTTAGGGTTAGTTTTATGATTAGAGTTAGAGTTAGGATTAGTTTTATATTTAGGGTTATTGTTTGTGTTAGGTTTTGTGTCAGGGGAAGGCTTAAGGTTTGCTACTTCTATGGTTAGAGTTAGGGTTAAGGTTGCAATTAGGATTTGGTTAGGCTTAGGGTTAGGGTTAGTTTTAGGGATATTCTTAGGTTTTGTGTTAGGATTAAGGTTAGGTTTAGTGTTAGGTTAGGTTTATGGGTAGGATTAGGGTTATTGTTAGGGTTAGTGTTAGTGTTAGTGTTTGTTTTCAGGTTAGTGCTAGGGTTAGGGTTAGGGTTATGGTTAGCTTTGGTTATGCTTAGTATTAGGGTTAGGGTTTGTGTTAGCTTTAGCATTAGGGTTATTAGGTTTAGCATTAAGGTTAGGGTGAGGGTTATTTTTATGTTTAGGTTTATGCTTAAGAATAGGGTTAGTTTTAGTGTTAGCATTAGGTTTAGGTTTAAGTAAAACTTAGACTTAAGTTTACAGTTAGGATTTGAGTTAGATTTTGGGTTAGGGTTAGTGTTAGTGTTAGGGTTAGTTTCAGGGTTGGTGTTATGCTTAGGGTTATTGTTAGGCTTAGGTTTCTGGTTAGGGTTAGGTTTGGTGTTAGGATTTGTGTTATTGTTAGGGTTAGAGTTAGGTTTAATGTTCAGGTTAGGGTATGGTTTAGGGTTATGGTTAGGTTTAGGGTTAGGTTAGGTGTTAGCTTTAGGGTTAGGGTTAGGCTTAGTGTTAGGGTAAGTGTTAGGGTTAGAGTTATGCTAAGGCTTAGGTTTAGTTTAAGAGTTAGGTTCAGGTTTAGCATTAGGGTTTGTATTAGCATTAGGTTTAGGGTTACAGATAGGATTACGTTTAGAGTTAGGGTTAGGGTTAGGGTTTGTGTTAGGCTTACTCTTAATTTTAGGGTTAGGGTTAGTGTTAGGTTTAGAGTTACGTTTACAGTTAGGGTCAGTGATAGTTTTAGGTTTGGAGTTAGGTTTAGTGTTAGTGTTAGGGTTAGTGTTAGGGTTACTGTTAGGGTTAGGGTTAGGTTTAGTTTGTGGTTAGAGTTAGGGTTAAGTTAAGTTTTGAATTATGGTTTGCATTAGGGTTTGTCTTAGGTTTAGGGTCAGTTTGGGGGTTTGGGTTAGGGTTAAGTTTAGTGTAATGGTTATGGTTAGGATTTTTGTTAGGTTTGGGATTACTGTTAGGATTAGCATTAGGGTTAAGTTTAGGGTTAGGATTAGTGTTAGGGTTAAGTTTACAGTTAGGGTTTGTGCTAGATTTTTGGTTAGGATTAGGGTTAGGTTTAGGGTTGCGTTAGAGTTAGGGATAGTGTTAGGATAGCATGAGGTTTAGGTTTAGGGTTAATGTTAGGGTTAGCCTTAGTGTTTGAGTTAAGACTAGGGTTAAGGTTCATGTTAGGGTTAGGGTTAGGGTCAGTGTTAGTGGGAGGGGTAAGGTTAAGGTTGGGGTTAGGGTTACGGTTTGGGTGTTATGTAAGTGTTAGTTTAGGTTTACGGGTAGGATAGGGTTATGATTAGAGTTAGTGTTAGTGTTAGGATTTACAATAGGTTTAGTGTTAGTGTTAAGGTTAGTTCTAAATTAGGGTTAGTTTTAGGGTTAGGGTTAGTGTATTTGTTAGGGTTTGTGTTGGGTTTAGGATTAGGTTTAGGATCAGTGTTAGGATTAGGTTTAGGATTAGGGTTAGGGTTATTGTTAAGGTTAGGTTTAGGTTTCATGTTAGGTTTAGATTTCATGTTAGGCTTAGGGTTAAAGTTAGGGTTAACAATGGTGTTAGAGTTAGGGATATGTTTAGGGTTAGTGTTAGGGTTAGGGTTAGGGATAGTTTTATGTTTAGGGTTAGGCTTAGGGATAGGGTTAGTGTTAATGTTAGGGTTAGGGTTAGATTTATGGATAGTGGTAGGGTTAGCATTTTGGTTAGGTTTAGGGCTACTTTTAGGGATAGTCTTGGGATTAGAGTTAGTGTCAGGGTTAGGGCTGTGGTTAGGGTTAGGTTTAGTGTTAGGTTTAGGGCTTAAGTTAGCACTAGGGTTAAGGTTATAGTTTGGGTAATGCTATATTTAGGGTTAGGTTCATGTTTGGGTTAGGGTAATGAATAGGTTAGGTTTAGGGATAGTGGTAGAGTCAGGCTGAGGATTTGCATTAGTGTTAGGGTTTATGTTAGCGTAATAGATAATGTTAGAGCTAGGGGTAGGGCTAGGGTTATGGTGAGAGTAAGGTCTAGGTGTAGGGTTAGGTTTAGGTTTAGTGCAAGTATTAAATTTAGGGTTAGTATAGGGTAAGTGTTAGGGCTAGGTTTAGGGTTTGATTTAGGGTTAAAGCTAGGGTTGGGTCTTGGATTAGATCTAGGAATTGAGAGCTTCATGGAGCAAGATAAATAATGAATCCTACTCAGTATCAAACAAATCTGACAAAATAATTATGGGAGAAATTTCAGTGAATGCATATTCCCTGCTTTCTCCTAAACGGCTCTCAGATAAAGTTGTTTTTGCATGCTTCAGCTTAGGCCTACATTTACAAGGAACATACCATAGTGTCCCCACAAAGAATTGAGGGTGTTTGTGCAGTTCCAAGCAGCTAGCATAAACCATGTTTAATTTCAAGGTCCATTTACATTTACTCATATAGGTCAAAATGAAGTAAAATGATATTAACTCTTCCTGACAAAACAAACAAACAAACGTTGAAACAAAAACCTAAACCTGAAAAACAGAGTAAGGTTAGTTCAACATGAATCCTGGATTCTATCAAATAATTTTGAATAAAGTAACTCTAACCCTAACACTACTTCTAAACTGAGCCTTAATCCTAACCCTAAACATTAACATAGCCCTATCCCTAACCCTAACTTTAACCCTAATTTTAACTGTAACCATTGGCCAAACCCTAGGTCTAACTCTATCCATTACCATAACTCCAACCCTAACCCTAATGCTAAACATAGCCCTAATCCTAATGTTTACCCTGGACCTGCTCTAACCCTCACCCTCACCCTAGCCCTAAATCTATCTCCAACCATAACACTTATCCTAACCCTAACCCTAACCCTAGGCCTAACCCTAACCCTAACCCTAACCCAAACACTAGCCCTAATCCTAACCATAAACATAGTAATAAACCTAGCTGTAGTCCTATCGTTTACCCTAAACTTAAGCCTAACCCAAATGATAACAATGGGACTAAACTTAACTCTATAGCTATCCCTAAGTCTATTTAAAAACCTAAACCTAATCCGAACCCTAACCCTAACCATATCCATTACTCTAAACCTAATGCTTTAGCCTTAACCCTAAACCTTTTAGCCTTAACCCTAAACCTTAACCAAAACCAATCCCTAATCCTGACCCTGTCCATAACAATACACCTAGCTCTAAACTCGAACTTTACCCTAAACCTAACCCCTACAGCAGACCTGTTTAACTACCCTTAATGGTAATGCTAAACCTGACATTGGTCCTGGCCTTAATTCTAGACCTATCCCTAATCCAAACCCTCATCTGAGCCATAAACCTAGACTTAATCCTAACCTTCACTCTATCCTAACCCAAGACCTAGCCCTACTATAACCATAGCTTTAAACTTAAATCTAACTGTATCCATTACCCTAAGAATAACCCTTATCCTAATGCTAACCCTAGGATTAACCATAAATCTAACACTTCCCCAAAACTATCAATTACTCTAAACCTAACTTGAACCCTTAAACTAACCCTATCTTTACCCTAACCCTAACCCTAAATCTAATTCAAGCCATAATCCTAAACTCAAACCTAAACCAATCCCTAACACTGGCCCTGGCCCTTATAATTCCCCTAGCTCTAAATCTGGCTTTTACTCTATATCTATCCCTTACAATAGACATAACCATAAAACGTTCCCTAAAACTATCCCTAACTGTAACCCTAGACCTGACATTAGCCCTAGCATTATTCTAGCCCTAACACTAGCAAAAACCCTAGCCCTTAACCTAGCCCTAAAACATAGCCTTAATTACAAGCCTAACTCAAACTCTAGGCATAACCCTGACATTAACCCTAGCCCTAACCTTAGCCCAAATTTAGCCCTATCCCTAACCCTAACCTAAGACTAACTCTGTTGTGACCCCTTGCCCGCAAGGAAGACACAACTCAGGAATCTTCTTTCAGCAGTTTATTCAGGCCCTAGATATTTCTTCTTCTCCCTCTCGGATGCCCCTCCCAGCCTTAATAAAGCATCTCAAGCCCCAATGCAAAGCTGCCACATGGAGATTTCTCATAGGGTGATGAAAAATCATGTGCCAACTCTCCCAAATAAGGAGTTGTTTGTCACAGACCACAGCGGAGCCAGCGCCATCTTGTAATGGCGACCATAGTCTGCAGAAACGGCAGAAGCGGCTCACCACAGTTCCCCCTTTCTGTTTTCTTAAAACAATACAGGCGAGAGTAGAGGTCCTATCCCACTGTGCAGAAGTGGCTGCATAGTATGGCTCAGTCTTAAGGAGGGCCCTTCCCCAGATCCGAGACCATATCAGCCGACGCCTTTTTTCGTGGGGCGGGGAGTGGACGCGTCTAACCCGCATGCAATAGCACATGCTTTCCTTGAGGTCCACGTCAAGGATCACTCAAGTGCAGTGCTTTGCCTTGCATCCTGTATCGTGGCGATGGTGGACGAAGGGGGATAACTGAGGCTGAACTGTGGCTGTTTATAACGACAAACAAGTTGACAGCACCCTGAAAGAAAGGCACGGACTTTAAGACGATAGAAAAGCACTAGTGTGGAAACCCATCTGCGTGCAATGGCAGTAAGACCGGCAGAGTGCAAGGGCTTTCCAACACTAAGAGAATAGCAAGGAAGGTCATGTCGATCCCAGTGCAATGTTATAATAACTTGGGGTGCAACGACCATGACAAAGGTTTACTGTTTAAGATGCGCAAGCCAGACTTGAGGCGAGTTGCCATTTTCTAAAGCTGCAAGAGCTTGTATGATCATAGCCTTATCATGAGCACTGCGGGCCTTAAGGCGACAGAGAAACCACAAACAGAGGAACATACCGAAGCAACACATTGCACCAAAGATGCCTACCCCCACCCACTCTTTGAAGAAGGAAAAAGCAGAAGATATCCAATCGGTGAATTGACCCAAAGTCACGGGATCGACACGGGTACTGTTCAAGACAGCTATCTGGGTTAGTTGAGACTGGATCATGTCTTCCGCTGCCATGGACCAATTTCCGGCCAAATATTCGCCAATGATGCGGGAGGCATTCCTGGAATCATTAAATCTGACAGAGGTTATGCATAAATGTGCACGTTGGTCAACACAACCCAAAAGCACCAAGTCAGCCAATTCTTCTACCTGAGCTTGGAGTAAATCTATTCTTTGGTTGGCAGCTAAAATCCCTGACAAAATATGTTGATTAATTGTATTTTGGGATTCAAGTATGGTGGAAGTTTGTTGAACAACTTGATTAATGGTGGCAGCAGTTTGTACTTGACTGGCCATGGCCACTCCGGCCGTAACCGCTGCAGCAGCAGACACTGCCACAGCTGTCACTATAGCTGCCGTAATTCCAAAATCCCTGCGGACTCTAAGTAGTTCAACAATGGGGAATTTATCTGGGTCCGCAGTGACTGGGATTGGGACAAAAGTTGGAATTTTCATAACCACTGCCGTAGTCCAGGAGCCATTCCAACACTCAGACAAATAGCAGGTAATATTAGAACAATCCAGCATCCCCGACGAGGTGTCATTAGCCAAAAGGAGCAAGAACGGGGATTGGACGCAGACCATTGCAGGGGGCAATGTGGCATTATATAGCAAAGAGTTGAATGAAACAGATGTAAGTCTATTACCTCGTTCATTCTCCTTAACAGTGCCAGAAACATTAGCCAGCCAGCTTTTGACTCCCAGCAATTGAGCCAATGCAGAAATATCAGCTGAAGCCCCCTTCTCATTGGAAATCAGCCATTGAAACCAGGACCAACCTACTCCTGTAGAGGAGTTGGCACTGTTGTTAAAGTTATAAACATACCTCTTAAGAGAGGGGGAAAAGGAGAAACCTTTAGCAACTTGATGTTTCTCCCAAGAATGATCCTGACAAGGCGTAAATGTTGGGGGGAAACCAAGATTAGGAGTACAGTAAGGGGAGGCCTTGAAATGAGTGGCATTGTAAGTACTATTAGAAGAAGGAGGCACTGGGATTAGTACCTTGGAGATAATAGCCAAGGTAGTTATGTTTAAAGCAGAGCTATTTGCGGGGGTCCCTGAACCTGATTGCTTCCCTGAAACTACTTGGCTCAGTACGGCACTGATAATGTTCCCTGAGACCTGACTGGACCGCAATGGGTCCTCCCAGTTAGTCAAATTTTTGGTCTTAAGGCTGATGCAATTAGCGTTTCCAAGGCTGAAACAAAACACTCCTGTGAGATTAACTTGAGATTGATTAAAAATGCTCTCCATGTCCCCTCTAGGAGAGGCACAGGGAGCAGACATCTCACATGAGGTAGAGAAAAGAGTGGGGAGGACACTAGAATTACTATGAACCGGCATCGGCATTGGCCAAGCCCGTGCCACTGCCCACCACTGCATTGGTGTCGTCTGTGCCATCGGCACCAGCACCAGAACCAGAGCACGTAGCAGAGTGAAGATCCTCATCACGGGATTGCTGTGGTATCTCTTGTTGCTGGTCGGTTGATGTCAAGACTCTTCTTGTCAGGCGTTCAGGGACCCACAACGGTTCCGTGCGATCCTGGGGAAAAACACATACAGATCCTCGTGCCCATGTCAGCACGGGGTCGGGGCCGTTCCATTGGCCCGTAAGAACATCCTTCCACTTAACATAGCCAATTACAGAAGGCTGAGGAGACACATGTCTATCGGCCGCAGAGCGACCATGAATATCCAAATTCAAAAAATTAATGGTAAAGAGAGCCAAGGATAGGCGTTCTTTAGGAGTGTGTTCAGCTCCTATTCCCCCTTTTTGTTTTTGTAAAGTTTCCTTTAAGGTGCGATGAGCACGCTCAACAATGCCTTGTCCTTGAGGATTGTAAGGCAGACCATGAGTAAGTTGCACTCCCATGGTAGAACAAAAGGATGTAAATTGTCTTCCAGTATAAGCAGGTCCATTATCAGTCTTAAGGGATGCAGGAGCACCCCATGCTGCCCATGCTTCTAGGCAATGAGTGATAACATTACGTGCCTTTTCTCCCGATAAAGCAGAAGCATGAATAACTCCAGAGCACGTATCAACAGAAACATGTACATACTTGAGGTTACCAAAGTCAGGTATGTGTGTCACATCCATTTGCCAGACAACCAATGGCTTCAATCCCCGTGGATTCACTCCATAAGTAGGGGGATGAAGAAATGTGACACAATGGGGACATTGTAATACTATCTGACGAGCATCCGCTCTTGAAATGGAAAAACGCCTGCGCAGCGTTAAAGCATTAACATGGAAATTCTGGTGAAATAATTTAGCCCCCTCTAAGGAGGAAGCCAAGCATATCAACTGACCTCTAGTGGCTGAGTCCGCACAGGCATTACCCTGTGATAACGGACCAGGAAGAGAGGTATGAGCCCGGATGTGCATTGGATAAAAAGGAGCAGTGCGGCTACAGATAAGCTGTTGAAGCTGATTAAAGTAAGCAGATACATTATGGACATTACTAATAGCTCCCACGGCCTCCAGGACTTTTAGTGCTTGTACCACATAGATGGAGTCCGAAATAAGATTAAAAGGAAAAGAACACTGTTTAAAAACCTCAATAACAATTTGCAGTTCCACCCATTGTGGATTTCCAGGAGCAAATTGATGCTGAACAGGGGGAGAATCATTAATTACATAAGCTCCCATTCCAGACTTGGAACCATCAGTAAAAATATTAACAGCCCCCGGAATTGGATTGGGTGAAGTTACCTTAGGGAAAATGATGGGATGTTCTTTAACAAAATGGAGTAATGGATGGGAAGGGTAATGATTATCAATATCCCCTTGAAACGAGCAACATAGAATAGCCCAGTTGTCTAGAGTAGCACACAAAACATTAAGTTGAGCTTTAGTATAGGGTATAATAAGAGAAGAAGGTGATTGTCCGAAAAATTGAATGCTTTGTTGAATCCCTTTAAGTGCTAACGCTGCAACAGCATCAGGATAGTATTCTAAGGATTTTCCTGGGGATATATGTGGGTGGATCCATAGTAAAGGCCCATCTTGCCACAGTACTCCAGTAGGCTGCCGCATAGTGGCAAGCACACATAACTGGAAAGGTTTATTACTCTGGAGCCTGTATAAAGTAGCATGTTGTATAGCATCTTCTACTGTTATAAGGGCCGCTCTAGCCTCTTTGGTGAGGCTACGAGGAGAAGCAAGATCTGGATCACCCTTAAGGGTAGCATACAAAGGCTGGAGCACACCATTAGGAATGTGTAAATATCCCCTTATCCAATTAATATCTCCCAGCAGTTTTTGAAAATCATTTAGAGTTTGGAGATCCTGAGTTCTTATGGTGATTTTTTGTGGTTTTAATTTGTCATACCCAATTATCGCTCCCAAATACTCAATAGAATTTCCCGTTTGAACCTTTTCAGGTGCAATATGTAGCCCATATTGAGCTAACAGCTTTACTAATTCTTTATAGGCCTCATTAACTGTCTGCTCTAACTTAGCTGCCAATAACACATCATCCATATAATGAATGATCTTGATGGAGGAATACTTATGTCTGAGAGGTGCGAGTGCCTTCCCCACATACATCTGGCACATCGTGGGACTATTAGCCATTCCCTGCGGCAACACTACCCACTCAAACCTTAGATCTGGTTCCTCGTGGTTACACGAGGGAAGGGTGAAGGCAAAACGCTGTGAGTCTTTAGGATGCAAAGGAATAGAAAAGAAACAGTCTTTAATGTCAATAGCAATAATATGCCAGCCCTGAGGAACAGAGGATAGCAAAGGCAGCCCTCTTTGAATGGGCCCCATAAGTTGCATTTGAGCATTAACTGCTCGTAAATCATGCAGTAGGCGCCACTTTCCTGATTTTTTCTTAATAACAAATATGGGAGTATTCCATGGAGAAGTAGAAGGTTGGATGTGACCCAAGTCAAGTTGTTCTTTGACTAGATCATGGGCTGCTGCCAATTTAACCGAGGGAAGAGGCCACTGAGGCACCCAAACAGGCTCCTCGGTGAGCCATGTTATGGGTATTTGAGCCCCAGTGGCCCCTAGGAAAAACCCAGACCAAATCTGTTAAGCTTTTGATGACCTTGCACAGGATGCCTACGCCCCTGTAGGTGTTTACCTAGTCCTAGACCTGGCCTATACCCCATATTTTGCATAATCTGTTGAGACACTGGGGAATAGTCATTACTAAGAGTGAACCCCATGTCTGTCATCAGATCACGGCCCCATAAAGAGATAGGTAAATCAAGTACATAAGGCTGAAAGGTGCCATTGTGTCCTTCTGGGTCCTTCCAAGATAGATGTCTACAGCTGATTTGAGGGGCTTGGGCATATCCAAGTCCTCTCAGGGATTGATCAGAAGTCTGCATTGGCCATCCCTTAGACCAGTCCTTAAGGGCTATGATACTACGGTCTGCTCCTGTATCCAGCAATCCCACAATAGATTTACCTTCTATGCTTAATTCCAAAGTGGGGCGATTGCTCATATCTAGTGACAAATAGGCACAATCCCCTCCAGTGGTACCAGCAGGGAAGTGATTATGTAAGCTAGGCAAAATTAGTAATTGAGCAATCCGATCCCCTGGGGAGATAGACACAATGCCCTTTGGAGCCTCCACCATAACCTTTACTGCCCCTACAGTATCAGGGCTAATGACTCCGGGAAAGACATGAAGACCTTGTAAGATAGAGGATGCACGTCCAATTAGCAAACCTACAGTGCCAGGTGGTAAAGGCCCTTTGAACTCAGTTTCCACCAATTGGACTCCCATCTTAGGTGTTAATACGAGTCTGGAGGTGGAACAGAGGTCCAATCCCGCGGCACCTGTAGTGGCTCTCCGCGTCTCATGGGATGGCGCAGAGATGGCCATGTCTCGGGTTCGGGTGTGACATTCTCCACTGCCCCATATATTTGTGGGCCCTGGGGTCGGGGGCCCCTTCGGCCGTTTTTTGGCCCAGCTGAAATAGGCTGTCCATGGATGTCCTTCACTGATCTACACTCTCTTGCCCAATGCTTCCCCTTTTTACATTTAGGACACAGCCCCGGTTGACGAAGGCCATTGGAAGGGCCACCGTGAGGGGGTCCAGTAAAATTGTCTTTTTTGGGACATTCACGTCTGAAATGACCGGGTTGACCACAATGGAAGCATATTCCGGCACCAGGACTGCCCCCTTTTGCAATCCGAAGGACAGCGGCTGCAAGACCTGCGTTAGTTAAAGGTCCTCCAATCTCTCTACACACTTTCATCCATGCTTCTATGCCCTTATTTTTATAAGGAGTGATTGCCGCTTTACATTCCTTGGTGCATTGCTCAAAGACCAACTGCTTGATAAAGGGCATGGCTCTATCAGGATCCCCAAAAATCTTTCCAGCGGCATCCACCATTCTTGCTACAAAATCTGAAAAGGGTTCTGCAGGGCCTTGTAGAATCTTAGTCAAATTACCAGACACCTCTCCTCTATTTGGGAGTGATTTCCATGCACGGATACAAATGTTGTTAATCTGTTCATATACCTCAGGGGGGTATCCTGTTTGTTGATTAGCAAACCTGCCTTGTCCCAAAAGCATATCCTTATCCCAGGCAGGGTGTCCCGCCGCATGGTTTTGGGCGGCCTGCTCTATTGCGCCCTCTAGCATAAATGCTCTCCAGTCCAAATATTTACCCGGGGAAACACAAGCCCGAACAAGGCTAGCCCAATCAGAGGGAGTCATGCAGTATCTAGACAGACTCTCCACCTGAGTTAGTGTGAAGGCGGCATCCACCCCATAAGTGCGCACAGACTCCGCCAGGGTCTTCACAATTTTAAAATCTAAGGGTTCATGGAATCTTCCCCTATTGTCATCCTGAAAAACTGGATAAGCAAGACCCATCTCAGCGTTAACAGCCCTCCATGTTTGGGCATGGAAAGCTCTCCCCGAAACACCTCCACCATACGGCGGTGGATCCGGGGGATCGCTTTTCTTGAGCCCCTGTTTATTTCTGTTCCCTTCTCCTATAGCTAAACTCTCTAGCTGACGAGACAGCCTCCCGAGCTCTTCCTCCTCATCCTCCTCTTCCTCTGACCCACTTTCACATGGGGGTGTGCGCAGCATACTGAGATCTGGATACAATCGTCTCCTCCCCTGTTTCACTCTCCGCACACTCCCATCCTTCTGAGATATCTCACTTCCTGCCGTCTCCGATTTCTCCTCATGTAATTGCTCTAGAACTTCTTGTCCTTTTGTAAGTGCTTCCTGACATCTGCCATCTGTAAGGCAATTATGGACCATTTTCCAAAGTGGTATCACCCCACCCTCTAATATGCCCTGCTCAGAAGCAAAGTCAAGATTTTTGCCCAATTTATCCCAACTAGGTACAGTAAGCCTGCCCGAAAATGCAAACCATGGTGTAGCGATATCTATCTTCTGTAAAAATCTCTGTAAAGTATTATGTTTCACCTCCAGGCCCTTGGAACATAACAGGCCATCTAGGGCCAGAAGAAGTGGACTGGAAGATGCAGCACCCATGACACAACAACAAAAGAAGCACAAAAAACAAAAGCAAAGTGACACAACAAAAGAAACACAGAAAACAAAAGCGAAAGTACACAATGCAGCTGTTGCCCCGCTTTGGTCGTGGATCCCACTTACTTGGGACTAGCCCCGCTTTGGTCACGGATCCCACTTACCTGGGACTAACTGGTGCACCACCCCTGACTGCTGAAAGTTCTGGTTCCCGGGTTTCGGCACCACTTGTCGCGACCCCTTGCCCGCAAGGAAGACACAACTCAGGAATCTTCTTTCAGCAGTTTATTCAGGCCCTTGATATTTCTTCTTCTCCCTCTCGGATGCCCCTCCCAGCCTTAATAAAGCATCTCAAGCCCCAATGCAAAGCTTCCACGTGGAGCTTTCTCATAGGGTGATGAAAAATCATGTGCCAACTCTCCCAAATAAGGAGTTGTTTGTCACAGACCACAGGGGAGCCAGCGCCATCTTGTAATGGCGACCATAGTCTGCAGAAACGGCAGAAGCGGCTCACCACATAACTCTAACTTTCACAATAGACCTTTCACTTATTCTAACCCTATCCCTTACCATAACCCTAACCCTAGCCCTGACCCTAGCTATAACCTTTGCCCTATCCTTTGCCCTAGCACTAACCTTAGACAAAATTTAACTCTAAATTGAGCCCTAACCCAAAGACTAAGCCAAACCATAACACTAATCTTAAAACTAGCCCTAATCCTAACAGTAGCCCTAAAACGAAACCTAGATATAGCTATAACCCTAACCCTTAACCTAACCCAAACCTTTACCTTAAACCTAGCCCTAAACATAGCCCTAATATGAGTTGTAAGCTGAACACTTAAACTAACCCTGAACCTGACACTGACCCTAACACTACTAGCTCTAAACATCACCCTAACTCTAAACCAAACCCTAGCACTAACACTAGCCCTAAAACCCTAAAACTAGCCTCACCCTACTACTTACATTAGCCCTAACCCTAACCCTATCCCTAACTTAACCCAAAACATAGCCCTAATCCTAGCTTTAACCCTATCCCTATACATAACCATAAACCTAGCCCTAAACCCATCTCTATCTCTATCCATTACCATAAACCAAACCATAACCCTAATGCTAACCATAGGCATGAACCTAAACCTATCCCTAATCTTAACCCAATCTATTACCCTAAACCTAACTTGGACCTAAACCTAAACCTATCATTATCCTATCTCTAACACTAAAATTAATTCAAGCCCTAATTTTAAAAATTAACCTATCCAAAATGCTAACACTGACCTTGACCCTAATAAAACCCCTAGATCTAAACTTGAACATATCCGTACACCTAACCCTTGGCCTAGACATAGCCATAATCCTAACCCTAAAATTATCTGTTACCATAATTCTGGACCTGAAATTAGCACTGGCCCTAATCCTAGTCCTAAACCTAAAACAAACCCTAGCACTCATCCTAGCTTTACACCTAGCTTTAATCATAACCCTAACCCTAGCCCTACCCCTAACCCATATTTTAACCCTCACCCTACTTCTATAACTAGCTATAATGCAATCTCTTACCCTAAACTTAATCCTAACCCTAACCTTAATTCTAGGCTTAAGCCAAACAATAAACATAGCCCTAATCCTAGCACTAATTCAGCCCTATCTCTAACACTAACACTAACCCTAGCCCTAAGACTCACTCTAACTCTCACCCTATACCTATCCCTAGTTCTAACCCTATCCTTTCCAATAACCCTAGCCCTAGCCCTAACCCTTGTCCTGTCCTTAGTCAAATCCCTAACCGTAGATGTAACCCTAACTCCAAATCTAACTCTAAGCCTAAGCCTAAGCTGAACATTTACACTGTCCCTAAACCTAACCCTAGGTCTAAATCAAAACCAAGCAATAGCCTTAACCCTAAACATTAACTTAAACTAAACCCTAACACTAAACCTAGACCTATGCCTAGCCTGCCCTAATTGGAGTTCTAACACTAACTTTAAAACTAACACTGACCCTGACTCATATTTTAACACTCAACCTACCTCTAAACACTGCCCTCAACTTAAACCAAATGCTAAGAATAACCCTAACAATAATGTGAGTCCTATCCCTAACCCTAAAACAAACCCAGACCTGACCCTTATCCTAACACAAACCTTAGCTATAAATATTACCCTAAACTTAAAACTAACCCTGACACTAAACCTAACCATAACACTAAAACTAACCTAATCTTAACCCTAGTTCTTATATTAGCCATGGCCCTAATTCTATCCCTAACCCTAACACAAGCACTAGCCCTAAACATAGATTTAACCCTTACTCTAACCCTAACCATAGTCCTAAACCTAGCTCTAAACCAATCCCCTACACTAAGCAAAACCCTAAACCTAAGGGTAACCCTAGACCTATCACTAATCTTTAGGCTAACCAAAACCCTAACTCTATTAATAGCCCTAACCCTACTCTAACACTATCCCAAATTCTTACCCTAACCCTGACCCTTATAATGACCCTACCACTAATCCTAGGTCTAACTCTAACCATAACTGTAACCCAAAACCTATGGTAATCCTATCCCTAGACCTAAACCTGAAGCTAACTCCCAGCCTTGCTTTAACCATAGCTCAGAACTTAACCCTTAAGCTAAACATTATCCTAAACCTAACCGTAGTTCTAAACCTCACCCTAACCCTAACTCAACACCTAATCCTAACCATAACCCTAGCTATAACCTTAACTCTAACTGTATCCATTACCCTAATCATTACCCTTATGCTAATGTAGCCCTAGGCCTAACCCTAACACTATCACTATCCTCCAACCTGTCAATTACCCTAAATCTAACCTGAACACTAAACCTAACCTTATCATTACCCTAATGCTAACCCTAATGCTAATTCGAGCCATAACCCTAAACTCAAACCTAAACCAAATCCCAACACTGACCCTGACATTAATAATTCCCCTAGCTCTAAACCTGACTATTACACCATACCTAACACTTACACTAGACCTAGCGATAAACCTTACCTTAAAACTATCCCTTACCATAACCCTGGACCTGACTTTAGCCCTAGCCATAATCCTAGCCCTTACCCCAGCACAAAACCTAGCCCTTATCCTAGCCCTAAACATAGCCTTAATTATAACCCTAACCCTAACCCTAACCATAGGCCTAACCCTAACACTAACCATAGCCCCAATCTTAGCCCTAATATGGTCCTATCCCTAACACTAACCCTAACTCTAACCCTAGCCCAAAGATTAACTCTATCTCTCACCCTAGCCCTAACTCTTGTTCTAAACCTATATTTTTCTGGAAGCTTAATCCTAGCCTGAACCATAGCTCTAACCCTAGCCTTATTCATATCCCTGGCCATAACCCTAGATCTAAACCTAACTCTAAATCTAACCCTAAAAAAAAAAGCCTAAGCCTAAACCTAACCATACCCCTAACCCTAATGTTAATCCTAAAACTAGCCCTAACCCTAGCCCTTGTTCTAAAACAAAACTGAGCCATAGACCTAACCCTAATCCTTAACATATACCAAGCCCTAATCCTACACCTAGCCCTAAACCTAGCAATAATTTGAGTCTTAAGCTGAACCCTAAAACTAACCCTCACACTAACTCTGACCTTAACACTAATCCTAGGTCAAAACATCACCTTAACCCTAATCCTAAACCTAACACTAGACCTAGTTCTAACCCCTAATACAAAAATTAGCCCTAATCATAACTCTAGTACTTACATTAGCCATAACCCTAACTCTAGCCCTAACTTAACCCAAATCCTAGCCCTATTCTGAGCCCTAACCCTATCTTTAACTATAAACCTAACTCTAACCCTATCACTAATCATTACCATAACCCTAGCTGTAACCCAAATCTAACCCTATCCATTACCCTAACCATAATCCTTACCCTAATTCTAACCCTAGGCCTAAACCTAACCCTATCCCTAAACTTCATCCTATGCATTAACCTAAATATAACCTGAAACCTAAACCTAACCCTATCATTATGCTGATCCTAACCTTAATGCTAATTCGAGTCATAACTTAAAACATTAACCCATCCAAAACACTAATCATGACCATGGCTCTAATAATACCCTTAGCTCTAAACCTGACCCTAACCCTAAACCTAATGCTTACACAAGGCATAGCCATAAAACTAAACTTAAACTATATTTAACCATAACCCTAGACCTGAAATTAACTCTAAACACAATCCTAGCCCTACACCTAGCCTTAATCTTAACCCAAATCATAACCCAAGCCCTAACCCTAATTCCAACCCTCACTCTAGCCCTAAACACATCCCTTACCATAAACCTAAACATAACCCTAACCCTAACCCTCACCCCTGCCTTAACCCTAGGCCTAATACTAACACTAATTCTAGCACTAATCCTAGCCCTAAGTTAATCCTATCCTAAACCTAACCCTAGCCCTAAGAATAACTATAACTATTGCTCTACCCCTAGCCCTAGTTCTGTCCTTAGCCCTATCCTAAATATAGGCCTAAACCTAAATATAAATCTAAACCTAAGTCTAAATTTAACTGTAATCATAAGCAAACCAAACCATAACACTTCCCCTAACCATGAAGCTAATCCTAAAGTTTGCCCTAGCCCTGGCCCTAGCCATAAAACAAAACAAAATCATATCCTTAACCCAAACTCTTAAACTAAACCAAACCCAAACCTTACACCTAGCCCTAACCCTAACTCTAAAAATTACTCTGACCTTGATGCTGAACCTAACACTAATTCTAGCTCTAATCAACACCCTAATTAAATTAACCCTAACACCCTAGACCTAGTCTTAATTGTAACCCTAAAACTAGCTTTAATTGTAACCCTAGTTCGTACATTAGACATTGTCCTAACCCTAGAATTAATGCTAACACTAATTCTATCTTGGATCCGAGCCCTAAACCTAGTTTTAACCCTAATCTTAAACCTAACACTAGCCCTAAACCTAACCCTAACACTAACCTTAACCGTAGCTCTAACCCTATCCCTTACCCTAAGCCAAACCCTAACCCAAATGCTAACCCTTGTTCTAACCCTAATCCTTAGCCTAACTTCAAATCTAAACATAACACTAGTTTTAACACTAGCCCTCCTTCTACTTCTAAACCTAACCCTGACCCTGATCTGACCCTACAAGTAACCCTAGGTCTAAACCTGACCCTAAACCTAAACAAACACCTAACACTAGACCCACCAGTAACCCTATACTTATACCTAAGCCTAACACTAGACTTAGACTCAAAGATAATCCTAACTATAGCTTAGTTAGAGCTATGGTTCGGGTTAGGTTTAGGGTTAGTGTTACAATTAGGGTTAGGGTGAAAGCTGGGTTTAGGTCTCAGATTTGGGCTAGATTTTGGTTAGCATTTGGTTTAAGGTTACAGCTAATGTATGATCTAGGGTTATTATTAGAAATAGGGTTAGGACTAGGTCTAGTGTCATGTTAAGTTTTAGGTTTAGGGTGATGTTTAGAGGTAGGGGTGGTGTAATGCTAGAGACAAGTTCAGGGGTAGTTTTAGGGTTAAGTTTAGGACTCAAATTAATGCTAGGCTTAGAGATAGATGTAAGGTTAGAGTTTGGGTTAGGTAAAAGTTTAGGGTTAGTGTTTTGGCTCAGTTTTGTTTTAGTGCTAAACCTATGGTTAGGGGTATTTTAGGATTAGCTTTAGGGTTAGGGATAGTATTAGGGTTAGGTTTATGTGTAGAATTAGGGTTAGATTTAGAGTTAGGTTTAGATCTAGGGTTAGGGCATGGTGTAAGTTTAGGGCTAGGGTTATTCCATGCTTAGGGCTAGGAATAAGGTTACGGTAATGATAGGGTTAGAATTAAGGCTAAGGATAGGGTGAGAGTTATACTTAGTCTTAAATCTAGGGTTAGGGTTAGGTTTAGGATTAGAACTAGGGTTAGTATTAGAGTTAGTCCTAGGGTTAAGGTTAGGGCTGGGGTTAGTATTATTGTTAGGGTTTGAGTTTAGGGTAAGCCATGGTGTTATAACTAGGTTTAGGGCTAGGGAGAGTTTTAGAATTAGGGTTAAGTTATGATTAAGGCTAGGTTTTAGGCTAGGATGAGAGCTAGTGTTTGTAATAGGGTTAGGGCTAGGATTAGGGCTAGGGCTAATGTCAGGTCTAGGGTTTCAGTTAGGGATAGGTTTCAGTTTATGTTTATGGTTAAGTCTAGTGTAAGGGTTAGATTTAGGGTAAGGGTCAAGTTTACAGCTATCTGTATTATTAGGGTCAGTGTATGGCTTAAGTTGTGGTTTAAGTTAAGGTTTAGGTTTAGGGCTCAAATTCGCATTAGGGTCAGAGTTAGGGTTAGGGTAATGAATAGGCTTAAGATTAGGGTTCAGGTTAGTTTTAGGTTAGTGGATAGGTTTAGGGATTGTGATAGGGTTAGGGTTAAGCCTAGGGTTTAGGATAGGGCTAGGGTTATGTTAAGGGTAAAGGGTAGGCTTTGAGCTATGGTTAGGTCTAAAGTGAGGCTTAGGGTTAGGGTTAGGGCTAGGGTTAGGTTTATGGTTACTCTTAGGGCTATGTTCAGGCCTAAGATTAGGGCTAGGTTTTATTTTAATTTAGTCCTAGGGTTAGGGCCATGGATAATGTAAGAGGTAGGGTTATGATTAGGGCTAGTTTAGGGTTAGAGTTATGGCTAGCTCTAGTATTAAGATTAGGTTTTTGTTTAGCATGAGCTTTGGAGCTAGGATTATATTAGGGTCAGGGCCAATGTTCAGTTTACATTTAGTGTTGGGTTTAGTGCCGGAATTAGGACTAGGGTTAGGTCTAGGTGTAGGGTTAGTGTTTGGGTTAGGTTAAGGTTTATTGTTGGGGCTAGGGCTAGAGTGTTGTCCAGTCGAGGGCTAGACATATAGTTAGATTTTGTATTAGATTTACGTCTAGGGCTACTGTTAGGTTTAGGTTTAAGTATAGGATTAGTGTTCCCTTTCGGGTTAGGGTCAGATTTAGACCTACGGTTCATGTTAGTGTCAGAATAAGTGTCAGGGTTAGGTTTTGGGTTTGGGTTAGGGTTAGAGCTAGAATGAAGGTTAGAGTTAAGACTAGTAATAGGGTTAGGATTTGGGTTAGACTCTGGATTAGTGTTAGGACTATGGTTAGGGTTAGCTTTAGGGTTTAGCTTAAGGCAATGGATAAGGTAAGAACTAGGATTAGAGCTATAGTTAGGGTATGGGTTAGGGTTAGTTTTAGGGTTATGGTTAAAAATAGGGTTAGCACTAAGGTTAGGGCCAGGTTTGGGGTTAGGTTGGGGCTAGTGTTAGGCCTACAACTGATGTATGAACCAAGGTTATGATTATGGCTACTTTTTGGGTAAGTGTTATAGCTAGGTCAAGTTTAGAGTTAGGGTTAGCGTTAGCATTATGTTTAGAGCTAGGGTTAGTGTTAGGGTCAGGGCCAGTGTTCAGGTTATAGTTAGGGTTAGGGTTAGACCCAGAATTATCACTAGAGTTAGGTCTAGGGGTAGGGTTAGTGTTTGTGTTAGGTTAAGGTTTATAATTAGGGCTAACGCTAGGTTTTTTATTAGGTCTAGGGCTAGAGATATGGCTAGATTTAGGTTTAGGTTTAGGTCTAGAGCTAGTGTTAGAGTTAGGTTTAGGAATAGACTTATTTCTAGTGCTTGTTTTAGGGTTCAGTATAGGGTTAGGGTCAGGTTTAGACCTAAAGTTACCATTAGGGTAGAATTATTGTCAGGTTTGAGTTATGGTTAGAGCTAGAAAGAGGGCTAGGGTTATCACTAGTAATAAGGTTATGGTTTGGATTAGGCTAAGGATTAGGGTTAGGCCTAGGGTTATCATTAGGGTTAGAGTTAGCTTAGGGTAAGGGATAGAATTAGAGCTAGGGTTAGGGCTATTTTAGGATTAGGGTTAGGGCTAGTGTTAGGTTTAAGTTTAGGGTTAAAGGTAGGCTTAGGTCTTGCATTAAGTCTAGGTTTTGGTTAGAATTAGGGCTAGGTTTAGAGTTATGGCCAATGTATGGACTAGGGTTTCGATTTTGGCTAGCAATAGGAATAAGGTTAGGACTAAATCTAGTGGTAGGATTAGGTATAACATTTGGGTGATGTTTAGAGCTAGGGTTAGTGCTAGTATCAAATTGAAGGTCAGAGTATTTTAGGGTTAGGGTTTGGACTCGAATTAGGGCTAGGGTTAGGGCTAGGTGTAGGGTTAAGTTTTAAAGTTAGGACTATGGCTCGACTTTGTTTTAGGGCTAGGGGTATGGTTAGAGCTAGTTTTAGGCTTAGAATTAGATTTAGGGCTAGTGTTAGTTTTACGTTTAGGCTTAGGTTTAAAGTTAGATTTCGATTTAGGATTAAATATAGAGTTAAGTCTAGGGCTAAAATGTTAGGTCTTGTTTTATGGCTAGGGAAAGGTTTAGAACTAGGAATAGGGCTAGGGTGAGAGTGAGAGTTAGTCTTACGGCTAAACTTAGTGTTTGGTTAGGTATAGGGCTTAATTAGGGGTAGTAATAGGGCTAGGTTTATGGTTATGTTTAAGCCTACGGTTAGTTTTAGGCTTATGGTTAGGTTTAGTGTTAGCAATGGGATTTGAGCTACGGATAGGCCTAGGGTGAAGTTTAGAATTAGGGTTAGGGCTAGAGTTTCATTAGAGTTATGATTAAGGCTAGGTTTAGGGCTAAGATGAGGGCTAGGGTTGGTTTAGGCTTAGGGCTAGGATTAGTGTTAGGGCGAATGTCAGATCTAGGGTTATGGTTAGGGATCATTTTAGGGTTAGGTTTATGGCTATGTTTAGTGTAATTATTAGGTTTAGGGAAAGGATCAAGTCTAGAGCTAGGGGTATTATTAGGGTCAGGGTCAGGTTTAGGGTTTTGTGTAGGTTAAGGTTTAGGTTTAGGGCTTGAATAAGCATTAGGTTTTGTGTTATGAACTAGTGTTACAATTAGTGCTTGTTTTAGGGTTAGGGTTATTGTTAGATCTAGGTCTAGTTACAGTTAGGTTTAGGTTTAGGTTTAGTGTGATGTTTAGAGCAATGGTTATTTTTAGGGTCACTCTCAGAGTCAAGGTTAGTTTTAGGATTAGGTTTAGAACTCGAATTATGTTTCAAGTTAGTACTAGTTGTACGGATAGGGTTTGGTTTAGGTTAAGGGTTAGGAATATAGTTTGGTTTTGTATTAAGTCTAGGGCTAAGGTTACGGCTATATTATGGATTAGCATCAGGGTTAGGGCTAGTGTTAGGTTGAGAGTTAGGCTTAGAGTTAGGGTTAGATTTACAGTTAGCATTAGATCTAGAGTTAGGTCTAGGGCTAGGGCTTGGTTTAGGGTGAGGGTTAGGGGTATGGAAATGAATATGATTAGAACTAGGTTTATGCCTAGGGTGAGAATTAGAGTTAGTCTTAGTAGTAATCTTAGGGTTAGGGTTAGGGTTAGGGCTAAATTAGGGCTAGGATTAGGGTTATGGTTAGGGCTAAATTAGGGCTAGGATAAGGACTAGATTTAGGGTTAGGTTTAGGGCTAAATTACGGCTAGGATTAGGGCTAGGGTTAGTGGTAGTGTTAGGGCTAAATTAGGGCTTGAATTAAGGCTAGAGTTAGTTTTAGTGTTAGACCAAGTGTTTGGGCTAGAGTTAGAATTAGCATTGGTGTTAAGGTCAAGTTTAGGAGAATGGTAGGGTTATCTCTAGCTTTAGGGCTATGGTGAGGGTTAGAATTAGGATTATGCCTTGGGTTATGGTTCAGTTTAGGATTAAGGCTAGGTTTAGTGCTTACTTAAGAGCTAGGGTTTCTTTTAGGGTTATGGCTATGACCAGTTCTAGGGATAATATCAGGTCTAGGGTTAATGATAAGGATAGCTTTAGGGTTAGGTTATGGCTAGGTCTGGTGTAAGAGTTAGGTTCAGGTTAAAGGTCAGCTTTAGGGCTAGGGCTACTATTAGGTTCAGGGTCAGGGTCAGAATTAGCATTTAGTTTAGCTAAAGGTTTAGTGTTAGGTCTCAAATTAGCATTATGTTTAGGGTAGGGTTAGGATAATGGATAGGGTTTAGTTTAGGTTTCAGTTAAGGTTAAGGTAATGAATGGGTTAGGATTAGCTATCGGGTTAGTGTTAGCATTAGGGTAAGGGTTATGTTTATTGAAATGGATAGGTTTATCTAGGGTTAGGGCTAGGTTTTGGTTTGGATTCAGTCTAGGATTATGGCTAGGTTTAGGGATAGGTCTAGGGTGTGATTTGGGGTAATTTTTAGGTTTAGGGTGTTACGTTTAGGGCTAGGGTTATGGTTATGTTAAGGTTAGGGTTAGTGTTTGAGCTACGGTTAGGGCTAGGGTGAGGGTTAAGTTTAGGTTTAGGTCTAGGTTTACATTTATGGTTAGAGTTATGTTTAGTGTTAGGGATAGAGTTTTAATTAGGTTTAGGGTTAGGGTTAGGGTAATGGGTATGGTTAGAGCTAAAGTTCAGGCTAGCTTAATGTTAGGATTAGGGTTAGGGTTAGAGTTATTGTTTAGAATACGGCTAGGATTATGTTTAGTGAAAAGGTTAGGCTTTGAGCTGGAGTTAGGTCTAAGGCGAGGCTTAGTTTAGGGCTAGGTTTAGGTCGAGGGTTAAGCTGAGTGTTATTCTTAGAGCTAAGATTAGGCCTAGGATTAGGGCTAGGTTTGTGTTAGATTTTGTGTTAGGTTCAGGACATGCATAATGTAAGAACTAGTGTTATGTTTAGGGCTAGTGTTAGGGTTAGGATTATGGCTAGGTCTAGTGTTAGGTCTAGGATTGGGGTTAGTGTCAGGTTTAAAGCTAGGTTCAGTGTTAGAATCAGGGTCAGTTTTTGGGATAGGGTTAGGATAAGGATTAGATCCATAATTAGGACTATGTTTAGGTCTAGGGGTAGGGTAAGTGTTTGGTTTAGGTTAAGGGTTATTGTTAGGGCTAGTGCTAGGTGTTTGTTTAGGTCTAGGGCTAGAGTTATAGCTATATTTAGGATTAGCTTTGGTTCTTGGTCTAATGTTAGGCTTAGGTATAGATAAAGGGTTACCAGTAGAGCTAGTGTTAGTATTTCATTTAGGGTTAGGGTCAGGTTTAGGTCTAAGGTTACTGTTAGGGTCAGATGAGGGTAATGGTTAGGTTTATTGGTAGAATGAGTGCTAGGGTTAAGACTAGTATTATGGTTACAGATTAAATTAGGCAGAGGATTAGGATTAGAACTAGGGTTAACATTTGTGTTAGGGTTTGGCTTAGTGTAAGGAATAGGGTTATAGTTGGGTTTAAGGCTAGTGTTAGGGTTAGGGTTAGGGCTAGTATTACGGTTAAAGCTAGCTTAGGGTTCAGATTAGGGGTAGAATTTGTGTTAGGTTTAAGGCTATGGTTAGGAAAATGACTAATGTATGAACAAGGGTTATGATTAAGGCTTGTTTTAGGGTTAGGTTAAGGCTAGATATAGTGTTAGTGTTAATTTAAGGTTAGGGTGATTTTTAGAGCTAGGATTAGTGTTAGGGGAAGTGTTAGGGTCAGGGTTAGATTTAAAGTTAGTTTTAGGGCTAGTTATAGGCTTAGGGTTTAATTTACATTAAGGGTTAAGATTAGGGCTTTTTGTCCTGGTTTTGGTTTATGGCTAGGACTAGGGATAGGGCAAGTTTTATGATTAGTGTTATGGTTAGGAGTAGTGTTAGGGTTTGGTTTATGTTTATTTTTACAGTTAAATTTAGAGTTAGGTTTATATTTAGACTTAGGCTTAGATCTAGGATTAGGATTAAGGCTAAGGATAGAACTAGGGCTGGGGCTAGGGCAAGAGTTAGAGTTAGTCTTATGGCTAGGTTTAAGGTTAAGGTAGGATTAAATAAAGGCTAGGATTAGCATTAGACTTTGTGTTAGGCCTAGGTTTTGGGCAAGGGTTAAGTTTAGGTTTATGATTATGGTTAGTTTTGGGGTACAGGATGAGGTTATATGTAGATTTAGGGTTAGGGTGAAGAATAGAATTAGGGTTTGGGCTTGGGTTATGGTTTGGGTTAGAATTAAGCCTCGGTTTAGGGCTAGGATTATGGCTAGGGCTAACTTCAGATCTAGTATTATGGTTAAAATAGTTATAGGGTTATGTTTATGGATACGTCTCGTGTAAGGGTTAGGTTTAGTGTTAGGGTCAGGTTTAGAGCTAAGGGTACTATTAGGGTAAGGGTCATGAGGGTAAGGGTCATAAGGGTAAGGGTCTTAGGGTAAGAGCTATATTTTGGATAGATTAATGCTTAACTTTAGGGCTCGAATTAACATTGGTTATGGTGAAGGTTAGAACTAGGATTAAGTTTAGGGTTATGTTTAGCGTAAGTGTTAGGTTTTGAGCTATGGCTAGGGCTAGACTGAGAATTAGGTTCAGAGTTAGGTCTAGGGATACTATTATGGTAAATTGTGGGTTAGGGTTGGGGTTAGGGTTAGATCTAGGTTTAGTGTTAGGGTCAGAATAAGGGTCAGGGTTAGGTTTAGGGTTTGGCACAGTGTTAGGGCTAAAAGGAAGGCTAGGGTTAGGACTATTAATAGGGTTAGGGTTTTTGTTAGCCTAAAAACTGGGGATAGGTCTAGGGTTATTCTTATGTTTAGGGTTTCACATAGGGTAGGGGATTGATTTAGTTTTAGGGTTAGGGCTATGGTTAGGGTTAGAATTAGAGTTAAAGCTAGGTTTAGGGCTCAGTTTAGGACTAGTTTTTGTGTTAGGTTTAGGGCTAGGATTAGGGTAACGGCTAATGTAAGAACTATGGTTACCATTAGGATTAGTTTTAGGGTTAAGGTTAGGGGTAGGTTGAGTGGTAGGGTTAGATTTAAGGTTAGGGTAATATTTATAGCTACAGTTCTTGTTAGGATAGGAGTCAGGTTCAGGGTTAGTTTTATGGTTAGCATTAAGACTCGAAATATTGCTATTGTTAATGTTAGTGTTTGATTTGAGTTTAGGACAGTGTTTAGAGCTAGGGTGAGTGTTAGGATATGAGTAAGGGTCAGGATTAGTTTTAAGGTGAGGCTTAGGACTCGAATTAGGGCTAGGTTTAGGACTAGGTATAGTGTTAGAGTTTGGTTTAAGTTAAGGTTTAGGGTTAGGGCTATTGTTCAGTTTTGGTTCACTGCTAGGATTAGGGTTAGAGCTAGTTTTATGATTAGCATTAGGGTTATGACTAGTGTTAGTTCTGGGCTTAGGCATAGGTTTAAAGTTAGATTTAGATTTAGGGTTAGGGCTGGGACCAACTTTAGGGAAGTGTTAGGGCTAGTGTTAGATTTACAGTAGTGGATAGGGATAGAACTAGGGATAGGGCTAGAGCAAGATTTAGAGTTAGCCTTAGGGCTAGGGTTAGGATAGTGTTAGAGATAGAGCTAAATTAGGGCTAGGATTAAGGCTAGGTTTTGTGTTTAGCTTAAGCCTAGGGTTAGGGTTAGTGTTAGGTTTAAATTTAGGGTAAAAGATTACATTATAGCTAGGTTTAGAGGTAGGGTGAAGGTTAGAATAAGGGTTAGGTGTAGGGCTAGATTTAGGGTTATGATTAAGTCTAGGTTTAGGGCTAGGATGAGGGCTAGGTGTGTTTTTAGGGTTAGGGCTAGGATTATGGCTAATTTCAGGTCCAGAATTATGGTTAAAGATAGTTTTAGGATTAGGTTTTTGGCTACATGTAGGGTAAGGATTAGGTGTTGGGTTATGGTCAAGCTTAGAGGTAGGGGTATTATTAGGGTTAAGGTCTGTGTCAGGGATTGGGATACGTTAAGATTTCAAGTTTGGGCTTGAATTAATTTTATTATTAGAATTAGGGTAATGAAAGGGTTAGGTTTAGGATTCAGGTTAGGTTTAGGGTAATAGAAGTGTTAGGATTCAGGATAGGGTTAGGTTTATGCCTAGGGTTATCATTATGGTTAGGGTTAGGGTTATGGTAATGGATAGAGATAGAGATCAGTTTAAAATTAGAGTTATGGTTACAATTAGGGATAGTGTTAGGGTTAGGTTAGGTTTAAAATAGGGTTAGGGCTTCGATTAGGGCTAAGTTTGGGGTTATGTGAGGACTAAGGTTAGTGTTACAGCTAATGTAAGTACTAGGTTTACAATTAGGGCTAGTTTTAGGGTTTTAGTGGTAGATTTAGTGTTAGGGTTAGGTTTAGTGTTAGGGTGATGTTTAGGGCTAGAACTGTTAGGGTCAGTGTCAGGTTCATGGTTAGTTTTAGGGTTCAGCTTCCTACTCAAATTAGGGCCAGGGTTAGGTTTATGTGTAAGATTAGGATTTTGTTTAGGTTAATGGTT
Organism: Marmota marmota marmota; assembly: GCF_001458135.2. NCBI lineage: Eukaryota > Metazoa > Chordata > Mammalia > Rodentia > Sciuridae > Marmota > Marmota marmota. Next base: position 68,491 of record NW_026005589.1, on the reverse strand, counting down.
AGTGTTAGAGCTATGGCTCGGTTTTGTTATAGGGCTAGGACTAGGGTGAGTGCTCATTTTAGGATTAGTATTGCGGTTTGGGCTAGTGTTCAGTGTAGGCTTAAGCTTCGGGTTACGGCTAGATTTAGAGTTACGTTTTTCCTAAGATTAGTGCTAGGGATAAGGATAGGGCTAGGGTTAGTACTAGAGTTAGGTCTAGGGTTAGGGTTACAATAAGGAACAGGGTTAGAATGAGTGATAGGGCTAGTGTGAGAGTTAGAGTTAGTCTTAGGCTTAGGGTTAGGGTTAGGGTTAGGGATAGGGCTAAATTATGGCTAGGTTTATGTTAGGGCTAGTTTTAGGATTGGATTAGGCATCAAGTTAAGGTTATATTTAGAGTTAGTTTTAGATCTAGGGTTAGTGCTAGGGATAAGAATAAGGCAAGGATTACCGTTAGAGCTAGGGTTAGATTTAGGTTTTAATTTAGGCTAAGGATGTGGTTATAGCTAGGTTAAGGGCAATGTGAAGGTTAGTATTAGGGTTATAACTAGGGTTAGGGTTAGTGTTATGATTAAGTCTATGTTTAGGTCTACGATGAGGACTAGGATTTGTTTTAGGTTTAGGGATAGTATTAGGGCTATGGCTAATGTCAGGTCTAGGGGTACAGTTAGGGATAGATTAAGTGCTAGGTTTATGGCTTGGTCCAGTGTAAGGGTTGGGTTTTTGGTTAGGGTCAGGTTTAGATTTAGGGTTATTTTTAGAATCAGTGTCTGGATTAGGGTTTGGATTAAGTTAGTGTTCAGGTGCATGGCTCGAATTAGTGTTAGATTTAGGGTTAGGGTAATGACAGTGTTGTTTAAGGTTTAGGTTTGGTTTAGTGTAATGTATAGGGTTAGGGTTAGGCCTAGTGTTACCGGAAGGGTTAGGGTTATTGTTTGGGTAATGGGTAGGGTTAGCCTTAAGATGAGGGCTAGGGTTATGTATATAATTAAAGCTAGTGTTTGGGTTACTGTTACGTTTAAGTTTAGGGTTAAAGCTACGTTTAGGACTCAGACTAAGGCTAGGTTTTGGGTTAATTTAGGGCTAGGGTTAAGGCTACCACTAATATATGAAGTAGGTTTTTGATTACAGCTAGTTATAGAGTTACAGATAGGTCCAGGTCTAGTGTTAAGGTTAGGTTTATGGTGATGATGATGTTTAGAGCCAGGATTAGTGTTAGGGTCAGGGTCAGGGTCAGGGTTATTTTTTGGGGGTTAGGGTTAGTCTATAATTAGGGATAGGGTTAGGGCTAGGTGTATGGTTAGGGTTTGGTTTAGGATAAGGGTTAAGGTTAGGGCTATGACTCGGTTTTATTTTAGGGCTAGGTGTAGGGTAAGGAATAGTTTTAAGATTAGTCTTAGGGTTAGGGCTAGAGTAAGTTTGAGATTTAGGCTTAGGTTAAGGATTAGTGATAAGAGTAGAGTTATGGTTAGATTTAGTCTTAGGGTTAGGGTTAGATTTAGAGTTAGGTTTAGATCTAGGTTTTGAGATAGGGCTGAGTATAGGGCTAGGGTAGGGCTACATTTAGGTCCAGGTGTATGGTGATTGTAAGAGATAGGGTTAGAACTAGGTATAGGGCTAGTGTGAGAGTTAGAGTTAGTCTTAGGACCAGGGTTAGGGTTAGGGTTAGGCCTAGTTTTAGGGCTATGTGTAGTGTTAGGTTTAGGGTTAGAGTTAGGTTTAGGGTAAAGGATGGGATTATAGATAGTTTTAGGAGTAGGGTGAGATTTAGGGTTAAGATTACAGCTAAATTTAGCATTAGAGTTATGATTAAGGTGAAGTGCATGGCTAGGATTTGGGCTAACTTTTGTATTAGAGTTAGGGCTTGGATTAGAGCTAGGGCTAATGTCAGGTCTAGGGTAAGCTTAGGGATAGTTTTAGGGTTAGGTTTACCGCTAGGTCTATTGTAAAGCTTCGGCTTCTTTTTAGGGTCAGGTTTAGAGCTACGGGTATTATTAGAGTCAGAGTCAAGTTTGGGGTTTGTGTTAGGTTAAAGTTTAGGTTTAGAGCTCAAATTTGTCTTATGCTTCATTAACCTATAGCTAACATGAACCCTAAATATTACTGTGTCACAGTTATGTTTAGGGTTCAGGTTAGGTGTAGGTTAATGGATAGGGTTAAGTCTAGTGCTAGGATAGGGTCCCGCCTAAGTTTAGCATAAGGATTATAGTTATCTTAGGGTAATGAATAGTGTTAGATCTTCAATTAGGGCTAGGGTTATGGTTAGGATTAGGTCTAGGGTTAGGCTTAGGGTTACAGTTAGGGCTAGGGTTATTATTAAGGTTAGCTTTAGGGTTAAAGCTAAGATAGGGCTTGGAATTGGGCTAGGCTTTCCGATAGGTTAGGGCTATGGCTAATGTAAAACTAGTGTAATGATTAAGACTAGTTTTATGGTTAATGTTAGGGCTAGGTGTAGTTTTAGGGTTAGGTTTAGGGTGAAGTTTAGAGCTAGAGTTAGTGTTAGTGTCAGGGACAATGTTCAGGTAGTGTAATGGTTATGGTTAAAGCCAGAATTAGGACTAGGTTTAGGTCTAGAGGTAGGGTTAGAGTTTGGGTTAGGTTAAGGGTTACTGTTAAGGATAGATCTAGTTTGTCTTTAGGTCTAGAGCTATAGTTTTGGATAAATTTAGGATTAGGTTTAGGTCTAGGTCTAGTGATAGGTTTAGTTTTAGGTATAAGGTTACCAGTAGGGCTAGTGTTAGAGTTCAGTTTAGGGTTAGGTTTAGACCTAAGATTAGTGTTAGGGTCATAATAATGGTCAGGGATATGGTTAGAGTTTAGGTTATGGTTAGATCTAGAATGAAGTTTAGGGTTAGAACTAGTTATAGAGTTAGGTTTTGGTTAGGGTAAAGATTAGTTCTAAGAATACAGTTAGCATTAGGGTGAAGGTTTGGCTTAGGGTAAGGGATAGGGTTAGAACTAGGGTTGGGACTAGCGTTAGAGTTAGGTTTATGGTTAAATCTCGTGTTAGGGCTTGGATTATGGCTAGTATTGTATTAGGGTTAGGGTTAGTGTTATGGTATGGCTTTTGTAATAAATAGGGTTACAATTAGTGTTAGTTTTAGGGTTAAGTTTAGGGCTAGGTCTAGTGTTAGGGTTAGGTTTACAGTTAGGGTGATATTTAGAGCTAGCTGTAGTATTTGGATATGATTCAGGGTCATGGTTTGGTTTAGAGTTAGGGTTAGGTTTCAAATTAGGGATAGGGTTAGGGCTGATATATGGTTAGTGTTTGATCTAGGGTAAGGGTTAGTGTTAGGGGTATAGCTCGGTTTTGTTTTAGGGCTAGGGATTGGGTTAGGGTAAATTTTAGGATTAGCATTAGGGTTAGAGCTAGTTTCATTGTTAGACTGAGGCATCAGATTAGGGCTAGTTTTAGAGATAGTTTTCAATCTAGAGTTAATTCTGGAGCTAGGGATAGTGCAAGGGTTATGTCTAGTGTTAGGGCTTGGGTTAGGCTTACAGTAAGGGATAGGTTTAGAAGTAGGGATAGGTCTTGTGTGAGAATTATAATTAGTCTTAATTCTAGGATTTGGGATAGGGTTAGGAATATGGCTATATTAGGGCTAGGATTATGGCTAGGTTTAATATTAGGGTTAGGGCTAGAGTTAGGGTTATGATTAGGGCTAGGGCTAGGGTTAGGGTTAGGGTAAGGTTTAGGGTTCAATCTATGGTTAGGGCTAGGGAGAGTGTTAGGTTTAGTGTTAGGTCTAGGCTATGGTTATGGTTAGGGTTAGGGTTATGGTTTTGTTTAGGGCAAGGGTTTTCATTAGGGTTAGGGTAAGGTTTAGATTAATATATTGAATTTGATGTAAGATTAGGTTTAGGGTTAAGTTTAAGTTATGGTTAAATTTAGGTTTATTTAGGATTAGAGCTACAGTTAGGACTAGGGTTACGGTTAGGTTAGGGCTAAGGTTAAGGTTAGGCCTAGGGTTAGAATTTGCTTAGGGTTAGGGTAATGGATAAAATTATATCTAGGTTGAGGGGTAGTGTTATGGTTAGGAATAGGACTATGGTTCAGTTTAGGTTTCGGGTTAGGACAAGGTTTAGGTTTAGGATTTGATTTAGGTTAAGTTTTAGGTCTAAAGATAGGGTTAGGGCTACGATTAAAACTAGAGTTAGGGCTCAGATTAGGGCAGGTTTTGGGTTAGGTTAGGGCTAGTATATGACTACAGCTAATGTAAGAACTAGGGTTATGGTTAGAGATAGAACTAGGTCTAGGATAAGGTCTAGTGTTTAGATTAGGTTTATGTTTAGGAAAATTATTAGAGATAGGGTTATTGTAAGGGTCAGAGTCAGGATCAGTGTTATTAATCATGGTTAGGAATATGACTCGAATTAGAGCTAGGATTAAGGCTAGGTATAGGATTAGGTTTTGTGTTAGGGTAGGGTAAGAATTAGGGATAGGGCTAATGTCAGGTCTAGCAGTCCCATTAGGCTAGGGTTAGGTTAAGGCTATGGCTCAGTTTTGTTTTAGAGCTAGGGATAGGGTTAGGGCTAGTTTTAGAATTAGCAATAGTTTTAGGGCTAGTGCTAGGATGAGGTTTAGGCTTAGATTTATTGTTGTGGTTTGATCAAGGTTTAGGCCTGGGGTCTGCATTAGTGTCAAGGTTAGGGCTAGTGTCAGGGTTATGGTAACAGATAGGGTTAGAACTAGAAATATAACTGGGGTGTGATTAGAGTTATTCTTTGGGCTGGGATTAGGTGTAGGTTTAGGGTTAGGGCTAAATTAGGGCTAGGATAGTGCTTGGGTAGTGTTAAGAGTTAGGTCTAGGGTTAGGACTAAGGTTATAGTTAGTGTTAGTTTTAGGGTTAGGGTTAGATTTAGGGGAAGGGGGTTATAGCTAGGTTTAGAGCTAGGGTTCAAGTTAGAATTTCATTTAGGGCTAGGTTTAGGGTTTGGGTTAGGATTAAGGCTAAGTTTAGTGCCAGGATGAGGTTATGTGTTAGGGCTAGGGCTAAGATTAGGCTAGGGCTAAGATTAAGGCTAATGCTAATGTCAGGTCTAGGTTCAAAGTAAGTGGTAATTATATGGTTAGGTTATGGCTAGGTCTAGTGTAAGGGTTAGGTTTAGGGTAAGGGTCAGGTTTAGAGTGCGGTGTTTTAGTATGGTCAGTGTTCGGGTATAGTTTGGTCTAGGTTAAGGTGTAGGGTTAAGGCTTGTATTAGCATTAGGGTTTGGTTTAGGATTTGAGCAATGGATAGGGTTAGGTTTAGGATTCAGGTTAGGTTTAGTCTATTCTATATGGTTATTGTTAGTGATAGGGTTAGCATTAGGCCTAGGGTTAGCATTTGGTTTAGGCTTATCTTTTGGGTAATGGATAGGGTTAGAGCTCAGGTTAGGGCTAGGGTTAAGGTTATGTTTATGGCTAGAGTTAGGGTTAGGCCTAAGGTTAGTGTCAGGGTTAGATTTAGGGTAATTATTATGGTTTGAGCTAGCGTTAGGTCCAGGGAAAATTAGGGTTAGTGTCAGGGCTAGGGTTAGGGTTAGGGTTAGTGTTTTGATTTGGGAATGGGTTAGAGTTTGAGCTAGGTTTAGGACTAGGTCGAGGGTTAGGTTATGGTTAGATCTAGTGATATGGTTAGAGATACAATTAGGGCTAGGTTTAGGGCTAGATAATGGCTAGGTTTGTGTGATGTTTATGGTTAGTGTTAGGGCTATGGGTAGTATAAGAACTTGGGTTATGTTTATGGCTAGTTTTAGGGTCAGGGTTATGAAAAAGTCTAGTGTAAGGGTGAGGTTTTGGGATAGAATAAGGTTTAGAGCTAGGGTGTGTGTTAGGGTAAGCATCAGTATTTGTGTTAAGATTAGGTCCAGAATTAGGAATAGCATTGGGTCTAGGGATAGTTTAGTCGTTGTGTTGGGCTAAGGGTTATTATTAGGGTAAGTTTAATGTTTTTATTTAGGGATAGGGCTAGTTTTATGACTCTGTTAAGGATTAGGTTTGGTCTAGTGCTAGTGTTACTGTTAGGTTTAGGTATATGTTTACTGTTATGAGAAGAATTAGGGTCTGGTTTAGGGTTAGTGTCAGGTTTACATCTAGAGTTAGTGTTAGGTCAGAATAAGGGTCAGTTTGGGGTTAAGGCTAGAGCTAGAATGAGGCCGAGGGTTAGGACTAGTAAAAGAGTTAGGGTTTGGGATAGGCTAAGGATTAGTGTTAGGACTAGGGTAGCATTAGGGTGAGGGTTTGGCTTTTGGTAATCAATAGGAATAAAAGCATGGTTAAAATTAGGGATAGGGTTAGGGTTAGGGTTGGGGTTATCGTTAGGACTCAGTTTAGGGTTAGATTTGTGGTTTGAGTTAGTGTTAGGGTTAGAAGTAAGGTTAGGAATAGCAGTTTTGGGGGGGTTAGGGTTATAGTTAGGTTTAGGATTAGTATTAGGTATAGGGTTATGGTTAGTGTTAGGTTTAGGGTTAGGATTAGGTGAGTGTTAGTTTAGGGTAAGGATGAGTTTTGGATTCATGTTAGGATTACGATTAGGGTTAGAGACAGGGTTAGGTATAGGGAGAGGGTTAGGGTTAGGGTTAGTGTTATGGTTAGGGTTAGGATTAGAGTTAGGGTTAGAGTTAGGTTCAGTGTTAGCATTTGAGTTAGGGTTAGAGTTTGGATTAGGCTTAAGGTTACAGTTAAGATTAGGGTTGTGTTTAGGGTAAGGGTTAGTATTAGGTTTAGGCATAACGTTAGTGTTAGGGTTACTGTTAGGGTTAGGGTTAGTGTTTGTGATAGGGTTAAGTTTAGGCTTAGGGTTCAGGTTAAGGCTAGAATTAGATTTAGAGTTAGGGTTAGGGTAGGCTTTAGGGTTAGTGTTAGGGTTAGTGTTAAGGGTTGTGTTGGGTTAGGGTTAGGGTTTGTGTTAGGTTTAGAATTAAAGTGATCATTAGGGTTATGGTTAATATTAGAAATAGAATTAGGGTTAGGGTTAGGGTTATGGTTAGGTTTAGCATTAGTGTTAGGTTTAGGTTTAATATTAGTTATAGGGTTTGGGTTGGGGTTAGGGTTAGTGTTAGTGTTAGGGTTAGAGTTAGTGTTAGGTTTAGGATTAGTTTTAGGGTTAGTGTTAGGGTTAGGCTTAGAATTAGGTTTAGGTAGGGGTTAGTATAGTTTAGGGTTAGGGTTTGTGTTAGGGTTAGCATTAGTTTAAGAGTTTTGTCTTAGGGATAGGGTTAGTGTGTGGGTTAGTGTTAGGGTTATGGTTAGGATTAGGTTTAGGTTTCAGGTTAGATTTAGGGTTAGTGTTAGTGTTAGTGTATGGTTAGGATAAGGTTTAGGGTTCGTGTTAGAGTTAGTGTTAGGGTTGGTGTTAGGTTTAGGTGTAGGTTTACGGTTAGATTTAGGATTAGTATTACAGTTACGTTTAGGTTTAGGGTTACAATTACTCTTTGTGTCAGTGTTAGAGTTAGGTTTAGGGTTACTGTTAGGGTTAGGTTTAGAGTAAGTTTTAGGGTTAGGTTTACAATATGGTGAGGTTTAGTGTTAGTGTTAGGGTTAGTGTTAATGATAGGGTTAGATTTATTGTTAGGGTTAGTGTTAGGTTTAGGGTTAGGTTTAGATTTAGGTTTAGTGTTAGGGTAAGGGTTAGGTTTAGGATAGTTTTAGGGTTAGTTTAAGGTTAGATTTAGGGATAGTGTTAGGGTTAGGGTTCATGTTTGGGTTATGCTTTGTTGTAGGGTTAGGTTTAGGATTAGTGTTAGGGTTAGGGATAGGGTTCAGATTTTGTTAGTGTTAGGTTTTGGTATAGTTTTAGGGTTAGTGTTAGGGTTAGTTTAAGGTTAGATTTAGGGATAGTGTTAGGGTTAGGGTTAGATTTAAAGTTTGGCTTACTGTTAGTGTTAGAATTAAGATTAGGTTTATGGTTAGTAAAAGTGTTATGTTTAGGGATAAGTTTAGAGTTAGTGTTAGTGTAAGGTTTAAAGTTAGGTTTAGTGTTATATTTAGATTTAAGTTTAGATTTAGTGTTATGATTATGTTTAGTGGTAGCTTTGGTTTTAATATAAGGGATAGGGTTAGGGTTAGTGTTAAGGTTTGGGTTAGTGTTAGAGTTAGGGTTAGGGTTTGGGTAAGGGTTATGATTAGTGTTAGGGTTAGGGTTAGGTTTAGTGTTTGTATCCATGTTAGGGTTAGGTTTAGGTTTTGTGGTAGGGTTAGGTTTAGGGTTAGCCTTGTGGTTAGTATTAGGTTTAGAATTAGTGTTAGGTATAGGGTTACTGTTAGGGTTAAGGTTATTGTTGAGGTTAGTGTTAGGGTTAGGGTTAGGTTTAGGGTTATTATTAGGGTTAGGGTTAGTGTTAGGATTAGGGTTAGGTTTAAGATTAGGTTTAGAAACAGGGTTAGAGTTAGTGTTGGGGTTAAAATTACTGTTAGTGTTAGGGTTAGGGTTAGGGTTAGGATTATGTCAGTGTTAGAGTTGCAATAAGGTTAGGGTTAGGGTTAGTGTTTGGATGAGGTTTAGGTTTAGTTTTAGATTTATGGTTAGTGTTAGTGTTAGTGTTAGGGTTAGTGTTAGAGTTAGGGTGAGGTTTAGGATTAGTTTTAGAGTTAGAATTAGGGTTATTGTCATTGTTAAGGTTAGGTTTTGGTTAGTGTTATGGTTAGGGTTAGGGTTAGTATTAGGTTTAGGTTTAGGGTTTGTGTTAGGTTTAGGGTTAGGGTTTGTTTTAGGGTTATATTGAGGGTTATGGTGAGGGTTAGGGTTAGAATTATGGTTAGAGTTAGTGTTAAAAATAGTTTGGGTAAGGGTTAGTGTTGGGTTTAGGCTGAGTGTTAGGTTTAGGTTTAGGTGTTAGGGTTAGGTTAAGCATGAGTTTTAAGGTTATGTTAGGATTAGGGTTATGGTTAGGATTAAGGTTAAGGTAAAGTTTAGGGTTAGGGTTAGGGTTAGGGTAGGTTTAGGGTTAGTGTTAGGGTACTGTTAGTGTTATGGTTAGGATTAGTTTTAGGGATAGGATTAGGTTTAGGTTTACATTTAGTGTTAGGGTTATCGTTACTGTTACGGTAAAGGTAGGGTTAGATTGTGTTAGAGTTAGGGTTAGGATTATGGTTAGTGTTAGGTTATTGTAATGTTTAGGGTTAGTTTAAGGGTTAAGGTTAGGGTTATGGTTAGGGTTAGGGTTAGGATTCATGTTACCGTTAGGGTTAGAGTTAGTGTTATGGTTAGACTTAAGTTTAAGATTACGTTTTGTCTTAGTGTTTGGGTTAGGGTAAGGATATTTTTAGGGTTAGGTATAGGTTTAGGGTTAATTTTAGGGTTAGGGCTAGGGTTAAGGGTAGGGTTAGTGTTATGGATAGGGTTAATGTTATGGTTACGGTTTGTGTTAGGTTTAGGTTTAAGGTTATTGTTAGGGTTAGTTTTAAATTTAGATTTAGGGTTATTGTTCAGGTTAGAATCAGGGTCAATTTTAGAGTTAAGGTTGGGTTTAGTGTTAGGATTAGTGTTAGGGTGAAGGATATGATTTGTGTTAGGGTAAGGTTTAGGGTTATTGTTTGTGTTAGGTTTAGTGACAGGGTAAGGTTTATGGTAATGGATAGTATTAGGGTTAGAATGAGGCTTAAGGTTAGGTTTAGGTTTAGGTTACGCATAGGTCAGAGTTAGTGGTAGTGTTAGGGTTAAGTTTAGAGTTAGTGTTAGTTTGGGGGTTAGAGTTTGGGTTAGATTTAGGATTAGAGTTAGGTTTAGGGTTAGTGTTACAGTTATGGTAAGGATTAGGGTTTTAGAGTTACTGTGATTGGGTTGGGATTGAGGTTAGAATTAGTGTTAGGAATGGGGTTAGGTTTAGCCTTAGAGTTAGGGTCAGGGGTAGGGTTAGGGTTTGTGTTAGGGTTTGTGTTAGGGGTATAGTTTGGGTTAGTTTTAGGTTTACATGAGGATTAGGGTTAGGGTTAGGTTTAGGTTTATTGTTAGGGTTATGGTTAGATTTAGGGTTAGTCTTAGGTTTAGGGTTAAGGTTTGTGTTAGAGTTAGGTTTAGAGTTAAGTTTTGTGGTAGGTTTAAGGTTAGTGTTAGGTTTAGTTTTAGTTTTCAGTTTAATTTTAGGGTTATTGTTAGGATTAGTTTTGGGTTAAGGACTTGGGTTCATGTTAGCATTAGGGTTAAGGTTAGTATTAGGGTTAAGGTGAAATTTAGGGTAAGGTTTATTGTTACTGTTAGGTTTATGTAAACGTTTAGATTTAGGAATAGTTTTAGGATTAGCAATAGGTTTAGATTTAGTGTTTGAATTATGGTTAAAGGTAGACTTAGTGTTAAGTTTAGGATTAGGGTTAGGTTTTGCATAATGGTTAGTTTTATCATTAAAATTAGTTTTAGGTTTAGGGTTAGTGCTAGGGTTAATTTTAGGGTTAAGATTAGTGTTAGGGTTAGGGTTAGGTTTAGGCTTACTATAATGGTTAATGTTAGGGTTAGTATTAGGATTAGGGTTAGGTTTTGTGTTAGCATAAGGTTTAGTTTTAGTGTTAGGTTTAGGTTTAAGTTTAGTGTTAGTGTTAGTTTTGGGGTTAGGGTTAGGGATTGTGTTAGGTTTGGCATCAGGTTTAGAGTTAGTGTTATGGTTAGGCCTAGTGATCAGGTTAGAGATAGTGTTATGGTTATATTTAGGGTTAGTTTTAGGTTTAGGGTTAGGGATATGGTGAGCTTTAGGGTTAGTGTAAGTATAAGGGTTAGGGTTATTTTTAATGTAAGGTATAGGGTTCTTGTTAGTGTTAGGGTTAGGGTTTGTGTTAGGGATAGAATTAGGTTTTGGGTTAGCTTTAGTGTTAGGGTTAGGGATAATGTTAGGGTTAGGGATAGGTTTAGGTTTAGGGCTAGGTTTAGGGTTACGGTTAGTGTTAGGGTTAGGGATAGTGTTAGGTTTAGTTTTAGAGATAGAATTATGGTTATTTTTTGGATTAGTTTTAATGTTAGGTTTAGGGTTAGGGTTTGGGTTAGGTTTTGGGTCAGTTTTAGAGTTAAGTTTAGTGTTACAGTTAGTGTTAATATTGGTGTTAGGTACAGAGATATGTTTTCTGTTAGGGTAAGTGTTAGGTTTGGGGTTTCTCTTAGGGTTAGTGATGAGGTTAGGTTTAGGGTTATGGTGAGGATTAGAGTTAGAATGAGGCTTAGGATTAGATTTAGGGTTAGTTTTAGTGTTACAGGTAGAGTTAGTGTAAGTGTTATGGTTAGTGTTAGGGTTATATTTAGTGTTAGGTTTTTTGTTAGGTTTAGGTTTAGTGTGAGGGTTTGGGTTAGGTTTAGAGTTATTGTATATATTAGTATTAGTGTTAGGGTTAATGTTATGGATAGTGTTAGGATAAGGGATCTGTTTATGATTGCATTTAGTGTTAGGCTTAGTGCTAGATTTAGTGTTATGGTAAGGTTAGTGTTTGGTTAATGTTAGGGTTAGGGTTAAATTTAGGGTTAGGGTTAAGGTTAGATTTAGGGCTAGCTTAGGTTGACTGTTCGGGTTAGGGTTAGGGTTAGGTTTAGAATTAGCGATAATTTTAGGGTTATGGTTAATGTTAGGTTAGTGTTAGGGTAAGAATTATGGTTTGTTAGTGTAAGGTTTAGGTTTAGTTTTCCTGTAAGGGTTAGAGTTAAAAGGTAGGTTTACTGTTAGGGTTAGGGTTAGTGTTACGTTTAGGGTAATGGTTAAGTTTAGGATTAGTGTTTGGGTAAGTGTTATACTTATTTTTAAGGTTAGTATTAGTGTTAGAGTTAGGGTTAGTGTTACAGTTACGCTTATGATTAGAAAGAGGGTGAGAGCAAGGGGCAGTGTTAGGGTTAGTTTTAAAGCTATGGGTAGGGTAGGTACAGTGTTACTATTAGGGTTAGTATTAATGTTAGTGTTAGGGTTGGGGTTAGTGACAGAATTAGTTTTGGGGTTACGGTTATTGTTAGATTAGGGTTAGGGTTATTGTTTGTGTTAGGATTAGGGCTACACTTAGGTAAGGGTGAGGGTTTGTGTTAGGTTATGGTTAGGGTTAAGTTTTGCTAAAGGGTTTGTGTTAGGTTTATGGTTAGGGTTATGGTTAGGGTAACATTATGTTTATGGTTAGGATTAGGGTTAGGTTAGCATTAAGGTTACTGTTAGTGTTAGGGTTAGAGTTAGGTTTAGGTTAAGTGTTAAGATTATGGTTAGGTTTAGGGTTAGTGTTGGGATTATGGGTAGGCTTATAGTTAGTGTTAGGCTTAGGTTTAGGGTTAGGGTTACTGTTAGGTTAACAGTTATGATTAGGATTAATGTTAGGGTTATGATTAGGGTTAGTGTTAGGGATAGGGTAAGAGTTAGGGTTAGAGTAGGTTTAGTGTTACATTTAGGGTTATGGTTAGGATTAGGATTAATTTTGGGGTTAGTGTTAGACTTAGATTTAGGGTTAGTGTAGGGTTAGAGTTAGGGTTAGTGTTATGGTTAGGGTTATGTTACATTGAGGCCTAGGGTTAGTTTTAGGTTAGCATTAGGTTTAGGGATATAGTAATTGTTAGGGTTAGGTTTAGAGTTATGTTTAGCATTATTGTTAGGATTAGGTTTATGTTTAGGTTTAGGATTAGGGTTAGTGTTCTATTTAAAGATACTGTTAGGGTTACGGTTTGTTTTGGGTTAGATTTAGAGTTTGTGTTAGGGTTAAAATAAGGTTTAGTGTTAGGGTTAGAGCTAAGGTTACTGTTAGGGTTAGATTTATGGTTAGGATTAGTTTAGGGTTAGGATCAGGGTTGGGTTTAGTTTTAGGGATAAAGTTAAGGTTAGTGTTAGTGATATATTAGGGATAGGGTTAGAGCTAGAGTTAGGGATAGGGTTAGGATTAGGTTTAAGTTTAGGGTTAGGGTTAGTGTTATGGTTAGGATTAGATTTAGGGTTAGTATTAGTGTTATGGTTAGGATTAGTTTTAGGGTTAGGATGAGGGTTAGTGTTAGTCTTAGGGTTAGAGTAAGGGTTAAGGTAAAGTTTAAAGTAAGGGTTAAGGTAAGGTTTAGGCTTACTGTTCATATAGGTTCAGGGTTAGCATTAGTGTTAGTGTTAGGGTTAGGGTTAGTGTTAGTGTTAGGTTTAGGATTTGACTTAGGGTTATGGTTAGGATTATGTTCATGATTCCGGTTATGGTTGGATTAAGGTTAGGGGTAGGTTTAGTGTTTGGTTTGTGTTAGGGTTCAAGATAGTGTTAGTTTTAGGGTTAGAGTCAGGGTTAAGATTAGGGTTAGTGTTAGCTTTAGTTTTAAAGTTAAGGTTAGGGTTAGGGTTAGTTTTAGTGTTTGGGTTAGGGTTATAGTTAGGTTTAGGTTTAATGTTTGGATTAGTGTTATGTTTAGGGTGAGCTTACGGTTAGAATTAGGGTGATGGTTAGAGTTAGTAGTAGGTTTATGTTAGTAAAATGATTAAGGTTAGGGTTTGTTTTAGAGTTAGGGATAGGGTTAGAGTGAAATTAGGGTAAGCATTAGTGTTAGGATTATTGTTAGGGTTATGGTTGGGGTTGCTGTTAGCATTAAAGATACGATTAGGATTATGTTTAGGGTTAGAGTTAGGGTTAGGATTAGGGTTAGGGTTAAATTTTGGTTTAGGGTTATGGTTAAGGTTAGAGTTATATTAGTTTTAGGGTTAGGGTTTAAGTTAGTGTTATGGTTATGGGTTAGGTTAGTGTTAGCTTTAGATTTAGGTTTTGTGATGGGTTTATGGTAAGGGTTAGGGTTAGGGTTATGATAAAGTTTAGGATTAGGGTTAGAGTTAGGTTTAGGGCTATGGTTAGGTTAGGGTTATGGTTAGAATTAGTGTTATTATAGGGTTAGGGTAAGGTTTAGGGTTAAGTTTAGTGTTAGGGTTAGGGTTTAGGTTAAATTTGGTTTTAAGTTAGTTTCATGGTTCATATTACAATTAAGGTTAGGATTTGTGTTAGTTTTAGGTTTAGGATTAGGTTTAGGGATAGGGTTAGTGTTATTGTTAGGGTACAGTTTAAGGTTAGTGTTAGAGGTAGGAATAGGGTTAGGTTAGGGTTAAGGTTAGTATTAGGTTATGGTTATGGTTAGTATAAGGTTACTGTGACAGTTAGGGTTTTGCATTAGGTTTAGGTTTAGTGTTTGGGTTTGGTATATTTTATGTTAGTTTTAGGGCTAGGGTTTATGTTAGGTTTAGGGTTACAATTAGGGGTAGGGTTAGTGTTATGGTTAGGATTAGGGTTAGGTTTCTTGTTAGGGATATTGTTAGGCATAGTGTTAGGTTTTGGTTTAGGGTTACGGTTAGAGTAAAAAGTAGGTTAAAGGTTAGTGTTAGTGTTAGGTTAGAGTTAGGATTAGGGTTGGGTTAGGATTAGGGTTAGGTTTAGCTTTAGGATTAGGTGAACTTTTAGTGTTAGAGTTATAGTTAGGGTTAATGTTAGGGTTAGAATTAGGGTTCAGGTTAGGGTTAGTGTTAGATATAGTGTTAAGTTTAGGGTTAGGGTAAGGGTTAGCATTATTGCTTGGGTTTGGGTTATAGATAGGTTTAGGGTTAGTGTTTGAATTAGGGTTAGAATTAGGTTTAGCATTAGGGTTAGGGAGCAGTTTAGGTTTAGTGTTCAGGTGAGGGTTAGCGTTAGGGTTAGATAAGCGGTTGGTTTAGGGTTAGATTAGGTTTAGTGTTATTGTTTGGGTTAGGGTTTGTGTTAGAATAAAGGTTAGGGTTAGGGTTAGTGTTACATTAGGTTTAGTGTTAGAGGGATCATTAGGGTCAGGCTTATTGTTAGGTTTAGGGTTAGGTTATGTTTAGGAAATGGTTAGGTATAGGGTTAGGGTTATTGTTAGGATCAGGGTTAGGTTTAAATTTAGGGTTAGGGTTTGCAAAACGGTTAGTTTTAGCATTAGAGTTAGTGTTAGAATTAGTGTTAATGTTAGGGTTATCATTTGTGATATGGTTAGGATAAGGTTTAGGGTGTTTTTAGGGTTAGGATTAGGGAGAGTGTCATGGTTATTTAGGGTTAGAGTGAGGCTTAGGGTTAGTTTTATGGTTAGGGTTAGTGTTTTGGTTAGTGTTACGTTTAGGATTATGGTTAGTGTTAGGGTTAGGGTATAGTTAGGGTTACGGTTACTGTTGGGTTTTGGGTTAAGTTTAGGGTTAGGGCTAGTAAAGGGATAGGATTGGGTAAGTGTTAGTGTTAGGATTTGGGTTTTAATTAGTGTTAGGTTTAGAGTTAGGGTTAGGCTTAGGGTTATGGAGGGTTTATGGTTAAGGTTAATTTAGGGTTATGGTTATGGTTTGGGTTATGGTTTTTGATAGGGTCAGGATTAGGGATACATTAAGGATGGGGTTATAGTTAGGGTTAGGTTTAGTGTTAGGGTTAGGGTTAGGGTTGGGTTAATTTTTAATGTTAGGTTATGGTTAGTTTTAGGGTTAGTGTTTGGTTAGTTTGTTAGTTTAAGGGTTAGGATTAAGGTTGAGGTTAGTGTTAGGCTTAGGGTGAGGGATAGGTTTAGGGTTTGAGTTAGTGTTAGGGTTAGTGTTCAGTACAGATTAGGGCTATTTTTTTAGTTAGGGTTAGTGTTAGGGTTAGAGTTATATTTAGGGTTAGGTTTAAGTTTAGGTTTAGTGTAGAGTTACATTTAGGGTTATCATTAGGGTTAGTTTTGGTGTTAGAATTAGAGTTAGAGGTAGAGTTTGGGTTATGTTTAGGGTTAGTTTTAGAGTTAGGATTAGGACTAGGGTTATGGTTAGTGTTCAGGTTAGGTTATAGTTAGGGTTAAGATTACTATTAGGTTTTGGTAAAGGTTAGGATTATGGTTAGTATAGTGTTAGGGTTGGCTAAGTGTTAGTGTTAAGATTTGGGTTTGAATTAGTGTTAGGTTTAGAGTTAGGGTAAGACTTAGGGTTATGCAAGGTTTAGGGTTAAGGTTAGGTTAGGGTTAGGGTTAGGTTTTGGGTTAGGGTATTTGTTAGGGTTAGTATTAGGGTTAGATTAGGGTTGGGGTTATAGTTGGGTTAGGGTTAGGGTTAGTGTAAGGGTTAGTGTTAGGTTTGGGTTTATTTTTAATGTTATGTTATGGTTAGGTTTAGAGTTAGTTTGTGGTTAATTTGTTAGTTTAAGGATTAGTTTCACCCGATCTTGTTGATACTTGGGGGGAATGAAGTTGTGTGCTCTCTATGCTTTGTTCCCTTTTGATGTAGCTCTAACCAGAGGCAAAGAATAAAACTCTTTTCAAAGTGTTTGCCAAGCTTCCACAGAATTTCGAGTTCATTGGAATCTCAGCAAATATTTTTTCACCCGAACTTGTTGATTCAAGAAGGAATGTTTGGTACTCCAGTCACACTTGCTCCCCAAAATTTCATCTTCCAGTTGA
>NW_026005589.1:0-51404 GCF_001458135.2 Marmota marmota marmota | reverse complement strand
CCCTGTTTAAGTAGTCCTAAGCAGAGGCAAGGAAAAAACACTTTCATTTGAAAGCATTTGCCAAGCTTCCACAGAACTCCAAGTTTCCTGGAATCTGAGCAAATATTTTTTCACCCCATCTTGTTGATACTTTGAAGAAATGATCGGTACTCCAGTTGTACTTGGCCCCCAAATTTCATTTTTCTGGGTTGAATTGTTCATTTGCAGGAAGATTTTGTATTTTTAGTTTTCATTTTGTTTTCCGCTATAGAGATAGATGCATTTGGAACTCTAAATCAAACATGGTTTGTGCTAGCTGCTTGAAACTTGAAACAATCAATTAGATTGCAGTGCATTCTGTATGCTTCATTCCCTATTGAAGTCACCCTAAGCAGTGGCAAGGTAAAAACACTTTCATATGAAAGTGTTTGCCATGCTTTCACAGAACTCCTATTTTACTTGAATCTCAGCAAATATTTTTTTCACCCATTTTTTTCTTTATTCTTGGGAATAAAGAATTCCTGTTTGAATCTACAAGGCTGTGAGTGGCTCGTGATTTTGTGCCCAGCTAGACTGCGGCAATTGGTTGCCCCTATGGGGAATGTTTGAAACTTGGAGGTAAGTGAAATTGCTCGCCCCTGAGGGAAGGTGAGAGTATGGGTGACCACTTCATAAAAACAATGTGTTCTTGTTTTGATTTATTTTGTTTTTGTTTCAAGCTGCCTATCCCTAGAAATTTCTCAGGCAAACTGGGAAAAATGGTTGGCTCAAGGTTTGAAGTTTGTCAGCCTCAAGGAAGAGAAATTGTTAGAGAAAGTAGGCACCCCAGTAAGACCAAGAACAATAAGGGCATATGTTGATACAATACAAAAATGTAGACAATGGCTTTTTAAAGACGAGTTATTAAGTATATCAATGGGACCATCATAGTATCCTGTAGAAGGATTTTTCTTCAACAAGAAAGAGATGGCTAGTTCTGTTTACTACATTTGTCTAAGATCTTGGTTTTTACAGACATCTAATTAATTTACAAAGCTAAAGTGTTAAAATATCAACCACTAAATATAAAATCAAGTACTCTTTACTATATATCTATATCTAGATATAGTTAGATATAACCATAAGCCAATCCCTAACTCTAACTCCATCCATTACCCTAACCCTACCATAATCTTATTGCTAATCCTAGCACTAAACCTTACCCAGATCTAACCTTAACCCTCATCCTAGTCAAAACCCTAGCTCAATCCCTAGCACTTAAAATTAACCTAACACTAACATTAACCCTTGGCCTAAAACCAAACCAAACAATAGTTGTAGCCCTAATCCTAACCTTAACCCTAGCCATAACACTAGTTCTAACCCTATCCATTACCCTAATTCTAACCCTAACCCTAACCCTAATGATAACCCTAGCCCTAACCCTAAATCTACCCTAACCCTAAACCTAGACATAACAGTAAACCTAAACCTTGCCATAGACCTAACCCTAGCTCAAACCCTAACCATAACACTAAACCTAACCCTAACCCTAATTTAACCCTAACCCTAACTCTAAACCTAACCCAACATGATATCTCTTGCCCCAACCCTAACACTAATCCTGACCCTAACTGAAACTCTAACCTAGACCTAACCCTAAACCTAAGACTTGCCCTAGCGCTAACCCTAGCTTAAACTCTAAACTGTACCCTAAACCAAACCCTAGTCTTATCCCTAGGCCTAACCCTAACCCTAACACAAATTCTAGCTTTAATACTCTCCATAACCCTAGACCTAAACCTAGCTATAATCCTATCCATTACCCTAACAATCATAAACCTAATGCTAACCCTAGGCCAAAACTTAACCCTATTGCTAACTCTAACCATTTCAATTACCCTAAACCTAATCTGATCTCTAAACCTAACCCTATCAATTACCCTAAACCTAACATGATCTTTAAACCTAACCTTATCATTACCCTAACTCTAACCTTAATGCTAATTTGAGCCCTAACCCTAAACCTTAATCTTAATCTAAACCAAACCCAAAACCTCAGCCTAAACCTAATAATACCCCTGGCTCTAAATCTGACCTTTACCCTAAACCTAACCCTTACACTAGACCTAGCCATAAACCTAACCTTAAATTTATCCCTAACCATAACCCTAGACCTGAACTAGCCTTAGCCCTAATTCTTGTCCTGAACTATCCCTAGCCCTAAACCTAGCCTTATTACTATCTAAAACCATAACCATAGCCCTAACCATAATTCTAACCTTCGACTTAGCCCTAAAACTCGCTATAACCCCATCCCTTCCCATAAACCTACCCCTATCACTAAACTTAAACTGAAGACTAACACTAGGCCTAATTATAATGCAAACCCTAGACCTAGTAACAGCCCTAATTTATCCCTATAACTAACCTAACCCCAGTGCTAAGACTAACTATCACTCTGGGCCTTGCCCTATTCCTAGATCTAACTCTATCCCTTACCATAACCCTAACACTTGCCCTAACCTTAGCCCTAACCCTAGCTCTAGCCCAAATTCTACATCTAAACCTAATCCTAAATCTAACCCTAACCCTAAACCTCTCATTAACGCAAGCCATAAACTAAGGCAAATCCTAAAATTAGCCCAAATCTAGCCCTAGCCCTACAACAAAATTGAGCCATAAACTTAACCCTAATCTTTAACCTAAACCAAGCCCTAACCCTACACCTAGACTTAAACCTAGCTCAAATTTGTGGCCTAACTATAACTCTAAATCTAACCCTGAATCCGATTCTGACCCTAACTCTGACCCTAGCTCAAAACATCACCTAAAACCTAAACCTAACCATAACACTAGATCTAGCCCTAATCCTAGGCCAAAAAATAGCCCTATCATAACCCTAGTTCTTACATTAGCTGTATCCCTAACCCTAACCCTAACCTAACCCAAAATACAGCCATAATCAGAGTCATAACACTGGATTTAATTCTAACCATAACCCTAAACCTAGCCCTAATGCATACCCTAAACCTAATCCTAAACCTAGCCTTTGCCATAACAAAAAACCTAACACTAAACGTAGCCCTATTCCTAACCATAACCCTAGCACTAACCCTAGCTGTAACCCTATTCATTATCCTAAACCTAAGCCTAACCCTAATGCTAACTCTAGGATAACAATAACCCTATTCCTAACCCTAAATCTATCCAAAATCCTAAACCTAAACTAAACTCTAAACCTAACCATATCCATAATCCTAACCTTAACACTAAACCTAATGCAAATTTGAGCCCTAACCTTAAAAATTCACCTAACCCAAAAAGTAACCCTGAACCTGACTCTAAAAATACCCCTAGCTCTAAACCTTACCCTAAACTTTAACCTAACTCTTACACTATACCTAGCCATAATCCTAATCCTAAAACTATCCCTAACATAACCATACACCTGACATTAGCCCTAGCCCCAATGCAAGCCCTAACATTAACACAAACAGTAGCCCTAAACCTAGCCCTAAACTTAGCCTTAATCCTAACACTAACACTAACCCTAGCCCTAACATTTATTTTAAACCTCGCACTAGCCCTAAACCTAGCTATAACATCATACCTATTTCTAAGCATACCCCTAACCCAAGCCCTAAGCCTAGGCCTAGCCATATTACTGAACCTAGCTCTAATTCTACCCATAATTAAGCCCTAACCCTAACCCTAAGCCTAAGACTAACTATAACTCTCACCCAAGGCCTATACCTAGATCTAAGTCTACCCTTTAAGATAACCCAAACCCTAGCCCTAACCCTAGCCCTAACCTTCACCCTAGATCTAAACCCAGATCTAACCCTAACTCTAAATCTAAACCTAAGCCTAAGCCACATCTAACACTAGCTCTAACCCTAATGCTAATTTGAAAACTAGCCTTAACCCTAGCCCTAGCCCTCAAACAAAACTGAGTCATAGCACTGACCCTAACCCTTAACCTAAACCAAACACAAACTCTACACTTAGCCCTAACCCTAGCTCTAATTCAAGTCCTAAACCTAACCCTAGAACTAATACTGACCCAGACTCTGAACCTCACACTATCCCTGGCTCTACACATCACCCTACCCTATTCCTAATTCTAATATTAGAGCTCATCCTAAAACTAACCCTAAAACTAGCCCTAAACATATTTCCAGTTCTTAAATTAGCCATAGCCCTAAACCTAACACAAAACCTGGCTATAATTCAAACCCTATTCCTAGCTTTAATCCTAACCCTAAACCTAACCCTAACCCTATCATTAGTTTGAACCCTATCCCTTACACTAAGTAAAACCCTCACCCTTTTGCTGCCCTAGTTCTAACCATACTCCTTAGCCTACCACAAACCCTAACTCTATTACTAGTCCTAACCCTAGCCTTTATTATAGCTCTAAGTTTAACCCAAACCCAAACCCTAACCTTGACCCAAATTCTGAACCTAACTCTAACCCTAGGTTTAAACTTGACCCTAACCCTAAACCGAAATCTAACATGAGCCCTACAAGTAACCCTACACCTAAACCTAAAACTTACAGTAGCCCAAGACCTAAACCTAATCCTAAATATAGCCATTACCCTAGCCCTAGCCCTAACAATAACCCTTAACCTTATCCAAACACTAAACATACCCCTAGAACTTACCCTAGTCCTAATACTGGCCCTAACCCTAAACCTAACCCTAACCCAAAAACTAACCCTTACCCTAACATATTGCTAATTCTAATCCTTATGCTAACCCCAAAACTAACTCTAACACTAGACTAACCTGAAAACAAGCCATAACCATAACCCTAGCTCTTACATTACCCATACACCTAACACTAGTCATAAACCTCACACAAAACCTAACCCTGACCCTAGCCCTTAACCTAACCCTAAGCATAACCCTAACTCTAAACCTAACCCTCTCCCTAGCCCTAACCCTAGCTCAACTCAAACCCTAAACCTTAACTTAAATGAAACCCTAACCCAAATCCTAAACCTCACCATAACCCTAGCCTTAATCTTTAGTGTAACCATAGCACAGACTCTAGCTTTAACTCTATAAATTACCCTAATCATAATCTTAAACCTAATGCTAACCCTAGACCTACCCTAATCCTAACCCTACCTTAGCCTTGATTCTAACTATAACACTTGTCCTAACTTTATCCCTTGCTAAATCCCTAAAACTTACCCTTAACCTAACCCTAACACTAATCCTAAGTCTAGCCCTGATTTTAACCACAACCTTAGCCCTAAACCTAGATCTAAACCTATAAATTACCCTAATGATAACCATAATCCTAATGCTAACCCTTGGCCTGACCCTAAAACAATCACCAACCTTAACCATATCCATTAACCTAAAGCTAACGTGAAACATAAACCTAACCTATCCATACCCTAACCCTATCTCTAAACTTAATTCTAATTTGAACCCTACCCTAAACTTTTAAATAACCTCAACCCCAAACCTGACCCTGATCCTAACAATACCCCTAGCTATAAACCTGACACTTTCCTTAAACATAACCCTTAAACAAGACCTAGCCATAATCCTAACCCTAAAACTATCGTTAACCATAGCCCTAGACCTGACATTATCACAAATCCTAATTCTTGCCCTAAACCTTACACAAAATATAGCCCTAGTCCTAGCCTTAAACCTAGACTTAATCATAACAAAAACCATAAACCTAGCCATAACACTTACGCTAATCATAAAATAGCGTTATCCCTTATCCTAGCACTAAAACAAAATCGAGTAATAGGCCTAAACCTACAACTTTTTTTTTTTAGGAGAGAGAGAGAGAGAGAGAGAGAGAGAGAGAGAGAGAGAGAGAGAGAATTATTAAATATTTACTTTTCAGTTTTCGGTGGACAAAAAATCTTTATTTTTATGTGGTGCTGAGGATTGAACCTAATGCCTCATGAATGCCAGGCAAGTGTGTTATTGCCTGAGCCACATGCCCAGCCCTAAACCTAAACCTTAACTTAAACCAAACCCTAACAGTACACCTAGTTCTAACCCTAGCCCTAATTCGAGTTCTAATCCTCACCTTAAAAATAACCCTGACCCTACTATTATCCCAACACTATCCCTAGCTCTGAACACCACCCTAAAGTTAAACCAAACCCTACTAGTAACCCTAGCCCTAATTTGAGTCCTAACCCTAATGCTAAAAATAACCCTGACCCTGACTCATAACCTAATACTAGCTATAGCTATAAATATCACCCTAACCTTAAAACTAACCTACCCCTACCACTACCCCTCAATACTAACCATAAATGAAACCCTAGTTCTTACATTAGCCATTGCCCAAACCCTAGCCTTAACCCTAACATTAAAAGTAGCCCTAATTCGAGACCTAAAACTAGCTAAACCATAATCCTAACTGTAACCCTAATCATAGCTCAAAGCCTATGCCTTACCCTAAACATAGACCTAACTCTAATACAAAACTGAGCCTTAGCCCTAACCCTAAACTTAATCTAAACTGAAAACTAACCCTACATTTAGCCCTAACCCTAGCCCTAATTCGAGTTTTAAGCTAAAACTTTTTAAAACAAATGCTGAACCTAACTCTGACCATAATATTAAACCTAGCCTTAAACATCACCCTAACCCTAAACGTAAACCTAACACTAGACCTAGCCCTAACCCTAACCCTTAAACTAGTCCTAATTGTAACCCTAGTGCTTACTTTAGATGTAAGCCTAAGCCTAGCCCTAACTTAACCCAAAACCTAGCCCTAATCTGAGCCCTAACCCGAGCTTTAACCCTAACCCAAACTTTAACCCTAACACTAGCACTACAAATAACCATAAATCTAGCCCTAACCCTAGCTCTAACCCTATCCATACCCTAATCATAACCGTAATACTAATGCTAACACTAGACCTAAACCTAATCCTATCCCTAAATCTATCCCTATCCATTACCCTAAATGTTTACCTAAAACCTAAACCTAACCCTATCATTACCCTAACCCTAACTATCCCTACTTAACTGTACACACTCAATCAGATATCAGAATGTATTGTATTGTTTCTTTCTTGTTGAAGTAGCCCTAAGCTGAAGCATGCAAAAACCATTTTTTCCAAGATCACTCTATTAAAAAACAGATAAATACACATTTACTGAAATATCTAACCAAATTATTTAGTCAGATATCTTTGATACTGCACAGAATTCATCTGTTTGCTGTCTCCACTAAGCTGCACAATTTTGGGACTCCTAGGATCAATGGTTCTCTAAACTGTTAAGGGATAAACTTAGGTTTATGGTTAGGGTTAGAGTTAGGGTTAGAGCTAGTGTTAGGGTTAGAGTTAGTTTGCGGCAAATTTCTTTGATACTGGGCAGGATTCATCTTGTACCTAGCCTAACTATGCTACCCAAGTTTGGGCCTTCCAAGTACAAGTGGTCACTATTAGAAACAGTTTCTATTTTCAGGTATCACTGCATTTTGACCTATATGGGTGAATGGAAATCTAGGTGAAAATCAAATAGGGTTTTTGCTAGATGCTTGAAACTTCACATACTCAATCAGTTCTCCATGAGCATCGTCTGGTTTATTTCTTGTAGAAGAAGCCGAAAGCTGAAGCACAAAAAGCAAGTTGATCCAAGAATAATCTATAAGAAAAAAAAAAGGAAATACCAAGTTACTGAAATTCCTTACCCAATTGTTTGGTAAGATTTTTTTGATAAAGAATAACAAATAATCTGTTTGCTAGCCCAATAGGCTCCCCATGTTTTAGACTCCAATTATCCATGGTTCTCTAAAAACATTAGGGTTATTGTTAGAGTTGGTTTGTCAATATTAAATTAGGGTTAGAGTAGGTGTTATGGTTAGGCTAAGGATTAGAGTTAGTGTTACACTTAGGGTTAGGGTTAGGGTTAGTGTTAGGGTTAGAAATAGGGATAGGTTTAGGTTTAGTTTTAGGATGAGAAATACGGTTAGAGTTAGGGTAAGTGTCAGGGTTAGAGTTGGTTATTGTTGGAGTTAGGGTTAACGTTAGGGATAGGGTTAGGATTAGGGTTAGTGTTAGGGTTAGAATTATGCTTAGGGTTAGGGTTAGGGTTAGGATTAGGGTTAGGGTTAGGGTTAGAATTAGAGTTATGGTAAGCGTTAGTGTTAGTGTTAGGATAAGTTTTAGACCTAGGTTTAGGGTTATTGTTAGTGTTAGGGTTAGTGTTCGGGTTAGGTTTAGGGTTAGGATAAGGGTTAGGGTTAGGGTAAGGGTTTAAGTTAGTGTTAGGGTTAGTGTTAGGGATAGGGTTAGATTTAGGGTTAGGATTAGTGATAGGGAAATTGTTAATGTTAGTGTTAGCATTAGGAAAATGTTTAGTGTTATGGTTAGGTAAGGGTTAGGGTTAGGCTTAGGGTTAGGGTTAGTGTTAGGGTTAGAGTTAGGATTAAGATTAGTGTTAGGGTTAGGATTAGTGTTAGGCTTGGGTTAGGGTTAGGTTTAGGGTTAGTGTTAGTGTTAGGGTGGGGTTAGGTTAGGAATCAGGTTAATGAATTGTTAGTGTTAGTGTTAGGGTTAGGGTTAGTGTTAGAGTTAGGGTTAGGGTTAAGGTTAGTTTTAGGGTTAGCATTTGGGTTAGTGTTAGGATTAGGGTTAAGTTTAGGGTTAGTGTTAGGGTAAAGATTAGGATTAGGATTAGTGTTAGTGTTACTGTTAGGGTTAGGGTAAGGGTTAGTGTTAGGGTTATGGTTAGTGTTGGAGTTAGGTTTGTGGTTAAATTTAGGGTTAGTGATAGGTTTGGGGTTAGGGTTAGTGTTTGGGCAAGGGTTAGTGTTAGTGTTATGATTTATTTTATGGTTAGGTTTAGGGTTAGGTTTAGGTTTAGGGTTATGGTTAGGATTAGAGTTAGTAGAGTTAGTATAAGGATTAGGGTTATTATTAGGATTAGGTTTAGGTATAGTGTTATGTTTAGGGTTAGGGTTAGGGTCAAGGTCAGGGTAGTGTTAAAATTAGGGTTAGGTTTAGGTTTAGGGTTAGGGTTATAATGAGGGTTAGAGTTTGTGTTAGGGTAAGTGTTAGGGTTAGTGTTAGTAGTAGAGATAGGATTAGGATTAGGGTTAGGTATAGTGTTAGGGTTAGGGTTAAGGTTTGTGTTAGGGTTAGGGTTAGCTTTAGGGTTAGTGATAGGGTTAGTGTTAGGGTAAGGGTTAACATTAGGTTTAGGGTGAGATTAGGGTTAGGGTTTATTTAAGGTTAGGGATAGGGTTGTGAATAGGATTAGGGTTATGGTTAGGCTTAGAGTTAGGGTTAGGGTTAGGGTTGTGTTAATTGTGTGTGTTATTGTTAGGGTTAGGGTTAGGGTGAGTGATAGGAATAGGGATAGTTTTAGGGTTAGTGTTAGTTTTAGGGATAGGATTAAGGTAAATGTTTGGGTTAGTGTTAAGTTTAGGGATACACTTTGATTTATTGTTAGATTTAGGATTAGGGTCAGGGTTAATATCAGGGTTAGTGTCAGGGTTAGAATTAGGGTTAGGTTTAGGAATCGGTTTAGTGTTAGGATTACAGTTAGGGTTAAGACTAGTTTTAGGGTTAGGGTTAGGATTAAGGTTAGAGTTAGAGTTAGGATAAGCATTAGGGTTAGTGTTAGGGTTAGGATTAGGGTGAGTGTTAGGATTAGGGTTAGAGTTAGAATTAGGTTTAGGGTTAGGGTTATTTTTAGGGTTAGTGTTAGGGTTAGGTTTAGGGTTAGGGTTAGTGTCAGGTTTAGGGATAGTGTGTTTGGGTTAGGGTTAGGGTTAATTTTAGTTTTAGGGTTAGGGTTTAGGTTAGTGTTAAGATTAGAGTTAGGTTTAGGGATAGTGTAGGGTAATGTTTAGGATTAGGATTAGTGTTAGTGTTAGTGTTAGGCTTAGGGTTAGTGTTAAGGTTAGGGTTAGTGTTAAATATAGGGTTGTGGTTAGGTTTAGGGTTAGTGTTAGGTTTAGGGTTAGGGTTAGTGTCAGGTTTAGGGATAGTGTAAGTGTTTGGGTTAGGGTTAGGGTTAGGGTTAGTGTTAAATATAGGCTTGTGGTTAGGTTTAGGGTTAGTGTTAGGTTTGGGTTAGGGTTAGTGTTTGGTTTACAGTTAGGGGAAGTTTCCAGTTAGTGTTAAGTTTATAGATTGGGTTTGGTTTAGTGTTAGGTTTAGGATTAGGGTCAGGGTTAATATCAGGGTTAGTGTTAGGGTTAAAATTGGGTTAGGTTTAGGGTTATAATTAGTGTTAGGGTTATTTTTAGGGTTAAGATTAGTGACAGAGTGAGGGCTAGTGTTATGGTTAGGGTTAGTGTTTGGGATAAGTTTACAGTTACGGTTAGGGATAGGGTGAGGGTTATGATAGAATTAGGGTTTGTGGTAAGGTTAGGGTTCGGGTTATGGTTGCGGATATGATAAGGGTTAGGGTTAAGTTTAGTTTTAGGGTTAGTGTTAGGGTTAGGATTAGGAGACTATTTAGAGTTTGGGTTAGGGTTATGGTTAGGTTCAGGGTTAGCTTTAGTGTTAGGGTTAGCATTTGGGTTAGATTAAGTGTTAATATTTCAGATAGCATTAGTATTTGGTTTAGTTTTAGGGTTAAGGTTAGGATAATTGTTAATATCACATTTAGGGATCGGTTTAGGTTTAAGTTATTGGTTAGGTTTAGTTTTAGATTGAGGATTAGGGTTAGGTTAGGGTTAATGTTAGTGTTATAGTTAGGGTTAGGTTTAGGTTAAGAATTAGTTTTAGGGTTCAGGTTAGGTTTAGTGTTAGTGTTAAAGTTAGGTTTAGGGTTAGGGTTAGTGTTAGGAATAGGGTTAATTTTATGGAAAGGTTTATGGTTAGGGTTAGTGATAGGATTAGTGTTAGTGATAGGGTTAGGGTTAGTGTTAGGTTAGGGTTAGGATTAGGGTGAGGGTTAGGTTTATTGTTAGGTATAGGGTTAGGGTTAGTGTTAGGTTTAGTGATAGTGTTAGTTTTAGGGTTGGGTTTTGTGTAGGGATTCGGTTAGTGTTTGTGTTAGAGTTAATGTTAGGGTTAGGGTTAGTGTTAAGTGTAGGGTTGGGTAATGGTTAGCGTTAGGGTTAGGGCTAGGTTTAAGATTAGGGTTAGGGTTACAGTTTGTGTTAGGGTAAGGGTTAGGGTTAGAGTTAGTGTGGGGTTTACAGTTAGGATTAGGGTTAGTGTTAGGGTTAGGCTTAAGGTTAAGTTTAGTCTTACAGTTAGGGTTTGGGTTAGGGTCGGGTTAAGATTAGGGGTAGGATTTGTGTAAGTGTTAGGGTTAGGGTTGGGTTTTGGGTTAGGATTAGGTTTCGATTTAGGGTTTGGATTAGGGTTATGTTAGGGTTAGTTTTTAGTTTACGGTTTGGGTTAAGGTTATTGTTAAGTTTCACTTTAGAGGTAGGTTATGCTTAGTGTTAGGGTTAGGTTTAGGGTTAGGATTAGGTTTAGTTTAGGGTTAAGGTGAGATTTAGAGTTAGGGTTTGAGTTAGGGTAAGGTTTAGGGTTAGGGTTAGGGTTAGTTTAGATTTAGGGTTTATGTTAGGGTTAATGTTAGGGTTAGGGTTGCAGATAGGAATAGATTTTGTTTTGCTCAGGTTAGGGTTGGTGTTAGGGTTAATGAAAGTGTTAGGGTTAGGGTTATGGTAAGTGTTAGGGTTAGGGTCACAGTTAGGGTTGGGTTAGGGTGAGGGTTGCTGCTAGTGTTAGGGTTAAGGTAGGGTTTTTGTTAATGTAAGGATTAAATTCAGGGTTAGAGATAGAGTTTAGATTAGGATTAGGGTTAGGTTTAGGGTTAGGTTTACGGTTAGGATTAAGGTTAGTGTTAGGGTTAATTTTCAAGTTAGGGTTAGGATTAGGGTTAATGTTATAGTTAGGGTTAGGGTTAGGATTGCAGATACGATTAAATTTACAGTTAGGCTCAGGATTAGGGTTATGGTTAGTGTTAATAATAGGGTAATTATTAGTGTTAGGGTTAGGGTTAGTGTTAGAGATATGGTTAGGTTTGGTTTTGGGTTAGTGTTAGATTTTGGGTAATGGTTAGTGTTAGGTTAAGGGCTAAGTTTAATTTTAAAGTTAGGGTTAGGTTTATGGAAAGCATAAGGGTTATGTTGGAGTTAAGGTTAGTGTTAGTGTTAGAGTTAAGTTTATGGTTAGGCTAGTGTTAGGATTAGTGTTAGGCTTAAGTTTAGGGTCAGGTTTAGGGATAGTTTTAGGGTTTGGGTTAGGGTAAATGTTAGTGTTCAAGTTAGGGTTAATGTTAGGTTTAGGGTTAGGATTAGGGCTATTGTTATTGTTAGAGTTAGGTTTAGTTTTATTGTTAGGGTTAGTGTTAGTGTTAGTGTTAGGGTTAGTGTTAAGTTTAGGAATACTTTTAGGTTTAGGGTTAGGGTTAGGTTTAGTGATAGGTTTAGGGTTAGTCTAACGTTTAGGGTTAGGGCTAGAAATAACATTAGGTTTAAGGTTAGAGTTACAGATAGGGTTAGCTTTAGGGTTAGGCTTACTGTTAGTCTTAGGGTTAGGGTTAGGTTTAGGGTTAATGTTAGGTTTATGGTAATGGTCAGAGTTAAAATAAGTGTCATGATTAGGTTTAGGGTTAGGGTAAGTATTAGGGTTATGGTTAGGGTTAATATTAAGGTTAGAGTTAGTGTTAGGTTTAGTGATAGTTTAAAGTTAGGCTTAGGGATAAGTTTACTTTAGGGTTAGGGTTAGGTTTAGGGTATGTGTTTGGGTTAGGGTTAGAGTGAGAGATAGTGTTAGGGTTAGGATTAAGGAGAAGTTACTGACTAGTGTTAGGTTAGGTTTAGGGATAAGGTTAGTTTTAGAGTTATGGTTAACTTCAGGGTTATTTTTAGGGTTAGGTTTAGGTTTAGGGTTAGTATTAGTCACAGGGTTAGGGGTTGGTTTAGGGTTAGTGTTAGGGTTAGGTTTATGATTAGTGTTAGGTTTAGGCTTAATGCGAATATTAGGGTTAGTTTTTGGGTTAGTGTTAAAGTTAGGGTTAGGGTAAGGGTTTTGTTAAGTGTAAGAATTAGGGTTATGTTTAAGGTTATTTTTAAGTTTAGGGTTACAGTTAGGGTTAGGGTTAAGGTTATGGTTAGTGTTATGGTTAGGATTAGGTTTAGAGTTAGGTTTAGTGTTAGGTTTAGTGTTAGGGTTAAGGTTTGGGATAGGATTAATAGGTTATAAATATGGTTAGTGTTAGATTTAGAGTTTGTGTTAGGGGAAGGGTTAGGGTCAGGGTTAGTGGTAGGGTTATGAATAGGATTAGGTTTAGTGTTAGGTTTAGGGTTAGGGTTATGGTTAGGGTTAGGTTTAGTGTTAGGTTAGTGTTAGGGTTAGGGCTAGGTTTAGTGTTATGTTTAGGGATAGGGTTAGATTTAGCCTTAGGGTTAGTGTTATGGTTAGGGTTAGGTGTAGGGTTAGGTTTAGTGTTATGGTTAGGGATTGGGTTAGGGTTAGAGTAAGATTATGTTTAGGGTTTGTGTTAGTGTTTTTTTTTTTTTTTTCGTATGTCATTAGCTTTTGTCTTTGGGTTAGGATTAGAATTAGGGTAAATGTTAAGGTTAGGGTTAGGGATAGGTTTAGGGTAAGAGTTAGTTTTAGGCATAGGGGTAGGATATGGATAGTGTTAGGTTAAGGTTAGGATAGGCTTGGTGCTAAATTTAGCATTAGAGTTATGGTTTTCGTTAGTGTTATTGTTAGGGTTAGTATTTATTTTACAGTTAGATATAGGGGTAGGTTTATGGTTACAGTTAGGTTTAGTGTTAGGTTTAGCATTAGGGTTAGCATTATTAGGTTTAGTGTTAGTGATAGGGTTAGTGTTAGGGTTAGGTTTACAGTTAGGGTAAGGGTTAGGGTAAAGGTTAATTTTAGGGTTTTGGTCAGGATTAGGGTGAGAGGTAGGGATAGGGTTTATGTTAGTGTTAGGTTTAGGGTTAGTTTTAGGGTTAGGTTTAGGATTAGGGTTTGGGTTAATGTGAGGATTAATTTTAATGTTAGTTTGAGTTAGGGTTATGGTTAGGTTTAGTGTTAGTTTTAGGATTAGATGTAAGGTTATGGTTAGTGTTAGTTTTAGGATTAGGGTTAGGTTTAGGTTTAGGTTTGGTGTAAGGTTTAGGCTTAGTGTTAAGTTCAGTATTAGGGTTAGGGTTATGTGTACAGTTAGGGTTCATGTTAGGGTTTTGTTTTGGGATAGATCAAGAGTTCGTGTTATAGTTAGGGTTAGGATTAGTGTTAAGGTTAGTGTGAGGGATAGGTTTAAAGTAAGAGTTTGTGTTAGATTTAGGGTTAGGTTTAGGGTTAGGGTTAGTGTTTGGATTAGGGTTAGAGTTAGGGTTAAGTTTAGGTTTAATTATGGTTTAGGGTTAGAATTAGGGTTAAGGTTAGTTATATGTTTAGGGTTACTGTTACTTTTAGGGTTAAAATTAGAGTTAGAGTTAGGTTTAGTGTTAGGTTTAGTTTAGGGTTAGGAGTAGATGTATGTTTAAGGTAAGGGTTAGTTTTAGGAGTAGTGGTAGGTTAGGGATAGTGTTACGTTTAAGGTTATTGTAATGGTTAGCCTTAGGTTTAGCGTTAAAGTTAAGTTTAGGTTTTGGGTTAGTGTTAGGGGTAGGGTTAGGTTTTGGGGTAGGTTTAATGTTACAGTTAGGGATAGGGTTAGGTTTAGGGTTACAGTTTGGTTTAGTGTTAGGTTTAGCTTTAGGGTTAGGGTTACTCTTAGGTTAAGGGTTACTGTTAGGTTTAGTTTTATGGTTAGGAATAGGGTTAGGTTTAGTATTAATGTTAGTGTTAGGGTAAGGTTTAGGTTTAGGGTTATGGTAAGGGTTAGTTTTAGGCTTAGGTTTAGAGTTAGATTTAGTGATAATGTTATGGTTAAGTTATGGTTATGGTTATAAATAGGGTTAGGATTAGTGTTAATATTAAGTTTTGGGTTAGTGTTTGGGTTACTGTTAGGGTTTGGGTTAGGGTTAGAGTTAGTATTAAACTTAGGTTAAGATTTGGTGTAGGGTTAGTGTTAGGTTTAGTGTTATTGATAGGGTTAAAGATACAGTTATTGTTAGGTTTTGTGTTAGGTTTAAAATTAGGGTTAGTGTTAGCATTAGTGTTATGGTTAGGGTTAGGTTAGAATTAGGTAAGGGTTAGTTTTAGTGTTAGAATTAGTGTTAAGGTTAGAGTCATTGTTAGGGTTAGGGTTTGGGTTAGTGTTAGGCTAAGGATTAGGGTTAGCATTAGTGTTAGAAATAGGCTTAGTTTAAGGTTAAGTTTAATGATTGGGCTAGGGTTTTGGTTAGGTTTATGGTTAAGTTAGGGTTATGGTTTGTGTTAGGGTTACGTTTAGGGTTAGAGTTGGTCACATATTAGATTTAGTTATTGCTTAGGGATAGAGTTAGGGTTAGGGTTATGGTAAAGGTTAGGGTTAGGGTTAGGGCAAGGTTAGGGTTAGTGTTAGGATTAGGGTTAGGGGTAGGGGTAGGGTTTAGGTTTGTTTTAGCTATAGATTTACAGTTAGTGTTAGTGTTTGGTTTAGGGTTACTTTTGGGTAAGAGTTATGATTAATGTTAGGTTTTGTATTCGTTTAAAGTTAGTGTTAGGGTCGGTGTTAATGAAAGTTTAAGGATTTAAGTTAGAGTTAAAGTTAGTATTATGGTTAGAATTAGGGTTAGGTTTAGGGTTTTTTTAGTGTTAGGTTTAGAATGAGGGATAGGGTTAGGGTTAGGTTTATATTTAGATTTAGTGTTAGGGTTAGGTTATGGTTAGTATTAAGGTAAGGGTTAGGATTAGGGTTAGTGTTAAGGACAGTTTTAAAATTTATGTTAGGTTTAATTTTAGGTTTAGTGTTATTATTAGGGTTACATTTAGGATTTGGGTTAGGAATAGGGTTAGGGTTAGGGTTAGTCTTAGGGTTAGGGTTAGGGTTAGAGTTGGAATTAGTGTTAGGAATAGTGTTAGTGTTAGTATTGTTGTTAGGGCTAGGTTTATGTTTTGGGTTAGGATTATTGTTATTGTTAGGGTTTGGGCTAGAATTAGAGTTTGTGTTAGGGGAAGTGTT
Source organism: Marmota marmota marmota (assembly GCF_001458135.2). Classification (NCBI taxonomy): domain Eukaryota; kingdom Metazoa; phylum Chordata; class Mammalia; order Rodentia; family Sciuridae; genus Marmota; species Marmota marmota. The sequence continues at coordinate 35,402 of NW_026005589.1, read as the reverse complement.
AGGGTCAGGGTTAGTGTTAGTGTTATGGATAGGATTAAGGTTAGGTTTAGGGTTAGTTTTAGGTTTCGGGATAGTGTTAGTGTTAGGGTTAGGGTTAAGATTATGGTTAGGGTAAGTGTTAAGATTACCTTTAGTGTTAGGGTTTGTTTTAGGTTTAGGGATAGAGTTAGGGTTAGTGTTAGTTTTAGGGTTAGGGTTAGGGTTAGTGTTAAGTTTAGGGTTAGGTTTAGTGTTAGGCTTAGTTTTAGTCTTACAAATAGGGTTAGGGTTAGGGTTAGTGCTAGGGTTATGGTTAGTGTTAGTTTTAGGATTAAAGTAAGGGTTAGGGTTAGAGATAGTGTTATAGTTAAAGTTAGGGTTAGGTTTAGTGTTAGTGTAAGCATTAGGATTAGAGTAAGGGTTAATTTTAGAGTTAGGGTTAGTGTTATTGTTAATGTAATTGTAAAGGTTACGTTTAGGGTTAGTTTTAAACATAAGATTAGTGTTAGGGTTTGGGTTAGTGTTAGGATTAGGGTTAGGGTTAGTGTTAGGGTTTGGGTTATGATTAGGGTTTCGGTTAGTGTTAGGATTAGAGTTATGGTTAGTGTTATTGCTAAATTAGATTTATGGTTTGGGTTAGAATTAGTATTAGTGTTAGGGTTAGGGTTAGGATTAGGGTTTGAGTTTTTGTTAGAGGAAGTGTTTGGTTCAGGTTTATGTTAGGGTTATCAATAGGATTAATTAAGTGTTAGGGTAATAGTTACAGTTAGGGTTAGGTTCAGTGTTAGTGTTAAGGTTAGGGTTAGCATTAGGTTAAGGGTTAATATTACAGTTAGGATTAGGGTTAGTGTTAGTGTTAAGGTAATGGTAAGATTTAGGTTTAATGTGAAACTTGCATATAAGTTTAGGGTTTGTGCTAGTGTTAGGATTAGTTTTAAGGTTAAGTTCAGTTTTAAACTTAAGTTTACGGTTACGGTTTAGTTTAGTATTAGGATTAGGGTTATGGTTAGAGTTAGTGTTAAGGTTAAAATGATAGTGTTAGGTTTGGGATTATTGTTAGGTTAAGTGTTAGGTTTAGGGTTAGGATTAGCATTAGGGTTAGTATTAGTTTAGTGATAGAGTTAGGGTTAGTGTAAGGTTTCGGTTAAGGTTAGAGAAAGGGTTACTGTTAGTGATAAGAATAGGTTTAGTGTTAGGGTTAAAGTAGAGTACATTTATGGTTAGGGTTAAGGTTATGTTAGGGTTAACATTAAGGTTACATTTAGGGTTAAATTTAGGTGTTAATATTAGGGTCATGGTTACATTTACGGTTAGTGTTATTTTTAGAATTAGGGTTAGTGTTAGGGTTAGGGTTAGAATTAGTGTTAGGGTTAGGGTTAGTGTTCCAGTTAATGTTAGGGTTTGAGCTAGTGTTAGGTTAGGATTAGGCATAGGTCTATGTTTAGTGCTAGGGTTAGGGTTATTGTTAGGATTAGGGGTTAGAGTTAGGATTAAGATTAGGTTTTGTTTTAGGGTTAGTGTTAGGTTTAGGGTTAGGGTTAGGGTAATGTATATTGTTAGGGTTAGGTTTAGGTTTATTGTTAGGGTTAGGGTAAGGGTTAGGTTTCAAGTTAGTGTTAGGGTTAGGGTTAGGGATAATTTTAGAGTAAGGTTTAGGTTTAAGGTTATGGTAAATTTAGTGTTAGTGTTAGGGTTAATGTTAAATTAATGGTTATGGTTAGGGTTAGGGTTAATGTTTAGTGTTAGGATTATGGTTTGGGTTAGAGTATAGTTTAGTGTTACGATTAGGGTTAAAGTTAGATTTAGTCTTAATGTTAGGTTTGGGGTTAGTGTTTGAATTTGTGCTAGGGTTAAGTTTATGGTTAGTGTTAGTGTTATCGTTAAGTTTATGGTTATGGTTAGCTTTAGGGTTAGTTTAGGGTTGGGGTAGTGTTAGGGTTAGGGATAAGGTCATGGTTAGGTTTAGTATTAGTATTAGAATTAATGTTATTGTCAGGGTTACTGTTAAGATGGGGGTTAGAGTTACATTTAGCGTTGCCATAATGTTAAAGTTAGGGTTTTTGTTAGGGTGAGGGTGAGGGTAAGGGTTAGGGTTAAGTTTATGGATAGGATTAGGTTTAGCCTTAGAGCTAGCTTTCAGGTGAGGGTGAGGGTTATTGTTAGGGTTAGTGTTATGGTTAGGGATAGGATTAGGGTTAAGATTATGGTTAGCATTAATTTTGGGGTTAAGTATAGGTTTAGGGTTAGGGTTAGGGTTAGTGTTAGGTTTAGGGTTTGATTTAGAATTAGGTTATGGTTAGTGTTTATTTTAGGATTAGGTTTAGGTTTAGGGTTGCAGTAAGAATAAGAATTATGGTTAAAATTAGGGTTATTGTTTGGTTAGGGATAGGTTTAGGGATGATGTGAGGGTTAGGGTTAGGGTTAAAATTAGGGTAAACATTAAGGTTATGTTTAGATTTAGGGTTAGGTTTTGGTTTACTGTTGGGTTAGGTTAAGGTGAGGGTTAGAGTTAGAATAAGGGTTAGTTTTATGGTTATGGATAGGGTTAGTTTTAGTGTCATTTCAGTGTTAGGGTTAGAATTAGAATTAGGGTTATTGTTAGGGTTAGGGTTAGAAATATGTATAGTGTTAGGGTTAGGGTAAGTGTTATTGTTTGGGTTAGTGTTAGAGCTAGGGTTAGTGTTAGGATTAGGCTTAGGTTTAGGGGTAGGGTTATGATTAGTGTTAGGGTTAGGTTTAGGTTTAGAGTTAGGGTTAGGTGTTGGGTTAAGGTTAGTGATAGCATTAGGGTTTGGGTTAGGTTTAGTGTTAGGGTTAGAACTAGGATTTGTGTTAGTTTAGGGTTAGTGTTAGTGCCAGGGTTAGAGTTAGGATTAGAGTTTGTGTTGGGTTAAGAATTAGGGTCAGTGATAGGGTTAGGATTATGGTTAGGACTAGGGTTAGGTTTAGTGTTAGTATTGTGATTAGTGTTAGGGTTAAAACTAGATATAGGTTTAGTGTTAGTTTTAGGGTTAGGGTTAGGTTTAGTGATAGCATTAGGATTAGGGTTAGGGTTAGTGTTAGGGTTAGAACTAGGATTTGTGTTAGGTTAGGTTTAGTGTTAGTGACAGGGTTAGAGTTAGGATTAGAGTTTGTGTTAGGTTAAGGTTTAGGGTCAGGGTTAGGGTTAGGGTTACAGTTAAGATTAGGGTTAGTGTTAGGGTTAGGGTTAGGATTATGGTTAGGTTTAGTGTTTGATTTAGAGTTATTTAGGGTTAGGGTTAGGTTAGGGTTAGGGTTAGGTTAAGGTTAGGTTTAGTGTTATGATTCTGAATAAGATAAGGGTTAGGGTAAGCCTTAGGCTTAAGTTTAGGTTTAGGATTTGGGATAGTGTTAGGGTTAGAGTTACAGTTAGAGTTAGTAAGGGTAAGTGTTAGGTTTAGGGTTAGGGTTATTGTTATGGTTAGGGTTAGTTTTATTATCAGTATTAGTGTAAGGGTTAGGGTTAGGGTTAGCTTTAGGTAAGGTTAGTGTTAGGGTTGGGGTTGGGGTTAGGTTCAGGTTTACTGTTAGGGTTAAGGTATGGTTATGGTTATGGTTAGGGTTAATGTTAAAATTAGGGTTCTGGTTAGAGTTTAGGTTAGTGTTAATGTCAGAGTTAGGGTTAGGGTTTGGTTTAGGTTTAAGGTTACAGTTAGGTATAGAGATAGGGTTAGTTTTATGATTAGGTTCTGTGTCAGGTTTAGGTTTAGTGTTATGTTTAGTGTTAGGATGAGTGTTAGGAGTAGGGTTAAGGTTAAGATTAGGGATAGTGTTAGTGTTAGGGTCAGAGTTAGGGTTAAGGTTAGGAATAGTGTTAGCATTAGGGATATGTTTAGATTTAAGATCAGCATTAAAGTTAGTGATAGGGTTAGGGTTAAGTTTACGGATAATGTTAGTGTTAGGTTTATGGTTAGGGTTACTGTTATGTTTAGGTTTAGTGTTAGGTTTAGGATTAGGGTAAGGTTTAGGGTTTGTGTTAGTATTAGGATTAGAATTATGTTTAGGTTTAGTGTTGATGTTAGTGTTAGGTTTAGGTTTAATGTTAAGGATAGTGTTAGGGTTAAAATTAGGGTTAGGTTTCAGTTAGGGTTAGCATTCATGTTAGGCTTAGGTTTAGAGTTAGGGTTGTGCATAGGATAAGAATTAGTGTTAGGCTTTGGATTAGGGTTAGGGTTAGGGTTATAATAAGTTTCGGGTTACGATTATTGTTAGTGTTAGAGTTAGGTTTCATGTAGGGTTAGAGTTAGGGTAAGGGTTACTTTTAGAGTTAGGGTTAGGATGAGGTTTCTTGTTAGGGTTATGGTTATGGTTAGGGATAGGTTTAGGATTAGTAATAGGGTTAAGGTTAGGGTAAGGGTTAGAATTAGGGTTAGAGTAAGTGTTATATTTAAGGTTATAGTTATGGTTATGGTTAGGTTTAAATTAATTTTAGGGTTAGGGATAGGATTGGGTTTAGGGTAAGGATTAATTTTAGAGTTAAAGATAAGGTTAGGGTAAATGTTAAGGTTAAGTTTAGGGTTAGGGTTAGGGTTAGGGTTCTTGTTAAACTTAGTGTTTGGGTTAGAGTTTAGGTTAATTTTAGGGTTAGGGTTAGGGATAGGGTTAGGATAATGGTTAAGTTTACTTTTATTGATAGTTTTGGGGTTAGGGTTACTGTTAGGTTTAGAGTTGGGGTAAGGGTTAGTGTTAGAGTTAGTGTTAGAGTTAGGCTTAGGGTTAGGTTTAGTGTTAGGGTTAGGGATAAGGTTAGGGTTAGGGTGAGTGTTTTTGTAATGGTTAGGTTTAGGTTTAGGGTAGTGTGATGATTAGGTTTAGGGTTAGGTTTTGGGTTAGTGTTAGGGTTAGGGTAGAATTATGGTTAGGGTAAGGGTTAGTTCTAGGGTTAGGTTTAGTGATAGGTTTAGGGTTAGGGTTAAGTTTAGGGTGAGTGTTAGGGCTAGGGATAGGGTTAGGATTATGTTTTATGTTAGGGTTAGGGTTAGGTTTGAGGTTTAGTGTTAGGGTTAGGGATAGTGTTAGGGTTAGGGTGAGCTTTAGTATTAGGTTTAGAATGATGGTTAGGGTTAGGTATAGGTTAAGGGTTTGAGTTAGTGTTAAGGTTAATTTTATGGTTAGAAAAGATTTAGAGTTAGAGTAAGGGTTAGTTTTAGGGTTAGGTTTAGTGTTAGATTTAGGGTTAGTTTTAAGTTTAGGGATAGTGTTAGCGTTAGTGTTTGGTTTAGGGTCAGGGGTATATTTAGTTGTTGGTTTAAAATTAGCTGTGAGTTTAGGATTAGTGTCAGGGACAGGGTTCAGATTAGGGTGAGGTTTAGTATTAGGTTTAAGGTTATGGTTAGTTTTAGGTTTAGTGATAGGGTTAGGGTTAGGTTTAGTGTTTGGGTTAATGTTAAAATTAGGGTTAGATTCAGGGTTAGTGTTAAGTTTAAGTTTAAAGACAGGGTTAGGGTTAGGCTCACGGTTAGGTGTAGTGTTAGGTTTATGTTATTTTAGGGTTAAGATTAGTGTTAAAGTTAGAGTTAGAGTTAGTGTTAGGGTTAGAGTTACAGTTATGGTTGGACTGAGGATTAGGATTAGTGTTAGGGTTAGTGTTAGTGTTAGGGTAAGTGTTAGGTTTTGGGTTAGGGTTAGGGTTATTTTTAGGATTAGGGATAGGGTTAAGGTTAGGTTTAGTGTTAGGGTTAGTGTAAAAGTATGGTTAGGGTTAGGGTAAGGTTTAGTTTTAGGGGTTATGGTTTGGGTAAGGGTTTGGGTTAGTGTTAAAGTAAGCATTAGGATTTTGTTTGGGATTAGTGTCAGGGTAAGGTTTAGGGTTTGACTTAGGGTTAGGGTTAGGGTTACTGTTAGGGAATGCGTTAGGGTTAAGGATATGGTTTGCTGTAGTGTTTGATTTAGGTTTAAGCATAGGTTTAGATGTAGTGTTAAGTTTAGGGTTAGGGTTAGGGTAATGTTTAGTTTTAAGATTAGTTTTAGTGTTAAGGTTAGTTTTAGGGTTAGGATTATGGTTAGGGCGAGTATTAGGGATAGAGTTTGTGTTAGAGTAATGTTCAGTTTAGGGTTAGGGGTAGTGTTAGGGTTTGTGTTAGGATTAGGTTTAGTGTTAGGGTGAGGGTTAGCAATAGGGTTAGAGTAAGTTTTAGAGTTAAGGTTACTGTAAAAGTTAGTGTTAGTGTTAGGGATAGGTTCAGTGTTAAGGTTAGGTTAGGTTTAGGGTCAAGATTAGTGTTAGGGTTATGTAGGTAGGGTTAACGTTAGTGTTAGGGTTAGGGATAGCTCTTAGGTTTAGGTTTAGGGTTAATGTTACTGTTAGGGTACTGTTAGGGTTAGGGTTACAATTATTAGGGTTAGTGTTTGTTTTAGGGTTAGGATTAATGTTAGGGTTAGGGTTAGGTTTAGGGTTAGGCTTATTTTAGGGTTAGGCTTATGGTTTGTGTTTAGTTAGGGTTATGGTTAAGGTTAATTATAAGGGTAAATTTAGTTTTAGGGTTGTATTATGGTTAGTGATAGGGTTAGGGTAAATTTTAGCATTAGGGTTAGTTTTAGGGTTAATGTTAGGGTTTGGTTTAGAGTTAGGGTTAGGGTTAGTGTTAGGGTTAGGGTTAGGATTAGATTTTGGGTTAAAGTAAAGGTTAGTGTTAGGATTAGGCTGTGGGTTAGTTTTAGGGTTATGGCTATGGTTAAGTTCAAGTTAAGTGTTAGGGTTTGGGTTAGAGTTAGAGTTAGGTTTAAAGTTTTGGTTAGTGTTTATAAGGGTTAGGTTTAGAGTTAGAGTTAGGAATAGGGTTAGGGTTATAGTTAGGTTTGGTTTAGTTTAGGTTTAGGGTTATGGTTAAGTTAATATTAGGGTTAGGCATAAGGTCTATATTAGGATTAGGCATAGTGTTAATGTTAGGATTAGGGTTAGGGTTAGAGTCTTTTTAGGGTAAGGATTAGTGTAAGGGTTAGTGTTAGGGTTACGATTAGGTATAGGGTGTTAGGGTGAGGGTAGTCTTAGGGTTAGGTTGAGTGTTAGGTTTAAGGTTAAGGTTAAATGTAGTGTTAATTAGGGTTAGGGTTTGGGTTAGAGTTAGGGTTAGTGTTAGCATTGAAAATAGGATTAGGTTTAGGGTTAGGCTTAGGTTTAGTTTTAGGGTTAAGGTTAGTATTAGTGTTAGGGTTAGAATTCGGGTTAGGGTCAGTGTTAGGTTTAAGGTTACAGTTATGGTTAGGGTTAGGTTAGGTTTACTCTTAGTGTTAGGATTAGGTTTAGGGTTATTTCTAGGGTAAGGGTTGGTTTTAGAGATAATTTTAGGGTTAATGTTAGCGTTAAGTTTAGTGTTAGGGTTAGATTTTATTTTAGGGTTATTTAGGGTTAGGGTTAGTGTTAAACTTAGGGTTTGGGTTAGAGTTTAGGTTAGTGTTAGTGTTATGGTAATGGTTAGGTTAAGTGTTAGGTTTATGATTAGGGTTAGAGGTCTTGTTAGGTTTAGAGATAGAGTTATGGTTTGGGTTAGGTTTACGTTTAGGGTTAGTGTTAGGGTTAGATTTAGGATAGTGTTTGAGTTACGGTAAATGTTAGTGTTAGGGTTAGGTTTAGTCTTAGGGTTTAGGGTTAGGGTTTCTGTTAGATTTAGGGTTAGATTTAGGGTTAGTGTTAGGTATAGGCATACATTTAGGTTTAGGATTACTATTAGGGTTAGAGTTAGTGTTAGTTTTAGGGTTAGTGTTAGGATTAGGTTTAGTGTTAGTGTTAGCACTAGGACAGATTTAGGTTTAGGGTAATTTTTAGTTTTATGGTTAGAGTTTGGTTTAGGGTTATGGTTAGAGTTGTGTTTAGTTTTGGGTTTAGGGTTATGGTTAAGTTAAAGTTAATTTTTAGGTTAGGGTTAGGTTTAGGGTTTGGGTTAGTGTTAGGATTAGGGTTATGTTTAATGTTAGTGTTAAGGTTATGCTTAGGGATAGTGTTAGGGTTAGGATTATGGTTAGGTTTAGTGTTAGGTATAGAATTAGGGTTATGGATAGGTTAAAATTTGAGTTATTTTTAGGGTTAGTTTTAGGGTTAGGGTAATGGTTAGTGTTAGGGTTAGGTTTTTATTCAGGTTTAGTGTAGAGTTAGGTTTAGGGTTAGGTTAAGTGTTAGGTTTAGGATTAGGGTAGAGATAGTTGTAGGGTAAGTGTTAATTATAAATTTAGGGTTAGTGTTAGATGAAGATTTAGGGTTAGGTTAAGTGTTGGGTTTAGGGTTAGGGTAGGGATAGGTGTAGGGTAAAGTTAATTTTAAATTTAGGGTTAGTTTAGGTTTGGGGTTTGGATTAGTGTTTGGGTTAGATTTAGGGTTATGGTTAGGTTTAGGATTAGGGTTAGGATTAGAATTGAATTTAGGTTAGGTAGGGATTAGGGTTTGTTTTAGGGTTAGGTTTAGGTTTAGGATTGTGGATAGTATTACATTTAGAGTTAGGATTAGTTTTAGCATTAGGTTTAAAATTACGGTTAGGTTTAGGTATACTGTTAGCATTAGGGTTAGATAAGATAAGGGTTAGAGTAAGCATTAGTTTTAGGGTTAGTGTTAGGGTTAGGGTTAGATTTACTGTTGTGGTTATAGGTAGTGTTAGGGTTAGTGTTAGGTTTCGGGTTAGGGTAGGATTAGGTTTAGTGTTAGGGTTAGGTTTAGGGTTAGTGTTATGTTTGGGGTTAGGGTTATGTTTAGGTTTATGTTTCATGTTAGGGTTAAGCATAGTGTTAGTTTTAGGGTTAGGGTTAGGGTTAAAGTTAGAAATAGTGTAAGCATTAGGGTTAGGGTTAGAGTTAGTGTTAGGATTAGGGTTAGGTTTAGGTTTAGTCTTACATTATTATTACGGTTATGGTTATGGATAGGAATAGGATATGTTTACGGTTAGGTTTAAGATTAGGGTTTGGATTAGTGTTCTATTTAGGGTTGGGTTAGTGTTAGAGATAGTGATAGAATTTGGGTTGGGTTTAGGAATAAGTTTGGTGTTACTGTTAGGTTTAGGTTGTGGGTTAGAGTTAGGGTAAGGGTTAGTTTTAGTGTTAGGTTTAGTATTAGGTTTAGGGTTCGGGTTAAGTTTAGGGTTAATATTAAGTTTAAGTTTAGCGTTATGCTTAGTGTTAGGTTTAGGGTTAGGTTTGGTGTTAGTCTTAGTGTCAGTGATACGGTTAGGTTTAGGATGAGTTTTATTAGTAGGTTTGGGTTAGGGTTAGGGTTTGGTTTAGTGTTAGGGTTTGGTTAGGCTTAGGGTTTGGGTTAGGTTTAGGGTTAGTGTTAAGGTTATGATTAGGGATACGGTAAGGTTTAGGATTAAGGTTATGTTTAGTGTTAGGTTTAGGATTAGGGTTAGGGTTATTATTATGTTTAGGTTTAGATTTATGTTTTGGGTTAGTTTTAGGTTTAGGCTTAGGGTTAGTGTTAGGGTTAGAGTTAGGGTAGGGTTAGGGTTTGGATTAGTGTTATGATTAGTGTTAGGGTTATGGTTAGGGTTAGTGATAGGGTTAGGTTTATTGTGGTGGTTATGGAAAGGGTTCGGTTTAGTGTTAGGGTTAGGGTTAGGGTGAGGTTTAGGTTTAGAATTAGGGTTAGTGTTAGGTTTTGGGTTAATGTTATGTTTAGGTTTATGTTTAGTGTTATGGTGAAGCATAGAGTTACTGTTAGGGTTAGGGTTAGGGTTAGGTTTAGAATTTGTATAAGGATTAGGGTTAGGCTTAGGGTTAGTATTAGGGTTAGATTTAGGCTTAATGCTAGGGTTAAAGAGAAGGTCTCTCGAACTAGTCTGACAGAGGAAAAAATTCAAGTAAAAGAGAAGGTCTCAAGCTAGTCAGACAGAGGCAAAAAGTTTAGAACAGAAAAAGCCATCAGGATAAAAGTTACTCCAGGAGACTGCTATTAACACCTTTCTATCACCAGAGTTGTAAGTGTCCAACCAACAGCGCCACTTCCATAAGCTGGGAGGCCCCCAAACCCCGCAGTTGATAGATGGGATTGTGAGACAGCAACTCAAAGATTAGCATGCCCTGTATTTGAGCAGGCAGGTGGGCAGCATATTCACCATGCTTTAGATTACAAAACAGTGAAGCAGCTAAAAGAGGCTGTAACAACCTATGGTCCTCAAGTACCCATCACTGTAAGCATGGTCGAATCCATTACCAACTTGAACATGATGCCAGCAGATTGGGCTAGTATGTGTAAGCTGTGCTAAATGGAGGACAATACCTGTTATGGAAGGTTGCCAATGAGGAGTATTGCAAGGAGATGGCTAGGCGAAATGCAGCAGCTGGTTATCCTCAGAGAAATCTACATATGTTGTTAGGAAAGGGACCTTATGAGGATCAGCAGCAACAAATTGCATATGATCCTGGCATATACTCACAAATTGCTACAGATGTAGTTAGTGCATGGAAGATTTAAAGGACATGGAGATTTACAAGGTCAAGCATCTAAGGTAATACAAGGAGCTAATGAACCCTATGCTGAATTTGTAGATAGGCTTATTCAAACAGCTACCAGAGTTTTTGGGTATACAGAACAAGCAATGCCATTAATAAAACAACTGGCTTATGAGCAAGCGAATCATTGGTGCAGAGAAGTCATTAGACAATAGAAACATGAAGATTAAAACACATATATTAAATTATGTAGAGACATTAATGAACAAGGGCAAATCGTGGCAGCTGCAGTACAACAGGTTTTAGATACCAGGCCAAAACATGCTACAATTGTGAACAAACAGGACATTTTAAAAGAAATTACCCCAGAGGAGAAGGGGTTAACCAAACTAGATATCAAAGGAGTAGAATACAGGGTATTTGCCCACAATGCCATAGAGGGAGACATTGGGCTAATGAATGCCATTCTCAAACCACCATAGAGGTTACTCCATTATCAAAAAAGTGAACAAGGACCAGGTGTCTATCCATGATATCATGGAGAAAGGCATCGAGCTCCATTGTGAAAAAACAGACATGGGGGCCCAATGTTCCTGGGCCAAGACCATAAATATACAGAGCACTGGAGGAACCCAGCAACCCCATCAGTGTTTTGCTCAGGACACATTGTCCATTAAGTTCCTCATGAGACAAACCAGAGGAAGCGCAGGATTGGACATCTGTGCCTCCACCAGAACAGTACTAACTCCAGAGATGGGAGTTCAAATCATTCCCACAGGGGTAAAAGGACCTCTTCCCAAAGGAAGAGTAGGCTTATTGGGATGCAGTTCTTCTACTCTAAAATGACTTATGATAAGTCCTGGGGTATTGGTCCAAATTATAAAGGTGAATTAAAAATTATAGCCTGTTCTCCAAAGGGTATAACAGTGATTTCACCAGGAGATAAAAAAGAACAGTTAATAATAATACCCAGCCTACATGATAAATTTTCCAGTAATACTGTAGAAAGAGGTTCCAGGGGATTTGGCTCCACAGGTGTAGATTGGGCTATGCTTTCTTTAAATTTAGATTCTCACCCCATGCTAAAACTAAATATTCAAGGACATGAATTTAATGGGCTATTGGATACAGGTGCAGACCTTAGCATCATCTCTCTTCAAGAATAGCCAAAACATTGGCCATTACAACAAGTCACTCAAATGATTTGAGGCCTCGGAGTGGTGACTAATCCCCATAGAAGTTCAATGATATTAGATTGGAAGGTTCCTGAAGGATGTGAAGGAACTATACAGCCATATGTATTGGATCATCTTCCCGTAAATTTATGGGGATGAGATGTCCTAGATCCATTAGGACTAACATTAACAAATAACATCAATTCAAATGCGACAACTATTAGGGCTAGACAAGGTTTTAGGAAAGGAAAAAGATTGGGAGAACAAGAACAAAGTATAGCAGCACCAATACAAATAGATCAAGGAACAGACAGACATGGATTGGATTTTCAGGAGGGGTCTCCGAGACAATACAAATTACTTGGAAATCAGAAAGACCAGTATGGGTTCCTCAGTGGCCCCTGACTAAAGAAAAGATACAAGCATCCCATGACCTGGTCAAACAACAATTAGTGGAAGGACATGTAAAATCTTCTGTATCTCCCCATAATACTCCCATTTTTGTTATCAAAAAGAAATCTGGTAAATGGAGATTATTGCAAGATTTAAGAGCCATTAATAATGAGATGGTTATTATGGGACCTGCTCAATCAGGGATTCCTCAATTGTCTGCTTTGCCAAAAACCTGGTATGTTTTAGTTATAGATATTAACGATTTTTTTTTTTCAATTCCAATTTGTCATGAGGATAGTATAGGTTTTGCATTTACTATCCCTGCACTGAATCATGAAGGTCTTGATCAGAAATATAAATGGAAAGTAGTACCTCAAGGGATGGCTAACAGCCCAACTATGTGTCAAATTTTTGTTAACAAAGTAATCCAGCCACTTAAAAATAAAAATTCTGAACTACAAATATTTCACTATATGGATGATGTATTATTATCACACAAAGATAAAAACACATTGCTAGAATGTTATGCCACACTTACAAACTTATTAAAAATTATAATCTAGAGATAGCAATAAATAAAGTACAATTAAATTTCCAATTAATTATTTAGGAGTTCTATTATCCTCAATCGTGGTCAGTCCACCAAAAATTCAAATACGAGTAGATAACTCTAATCACTTAACACTTTCAAAAGTTATTAGGAGACATAAATTGAATAAGGCCTTATCTAGGTATACCAACAGGAGAGTTAGGAACTTTATTTGATATCCTAAAAGACCCATCAGATCCAAATTCACCCCACATGTTAATGCCTGAAGCAATAAAGGCATTAAAAATCATTGAAACATATATGGAAAATATGCATTTGGATAGAATTGATATGTTTGCCTTTATTATTTATTGTACTGCCAACAAAAAATATTCCTACAGGAGTATTTTGGCAAGAAGGTCCATTATTATGGATACATTTATCTTATTCTCCTAACACTATTCTCATTAGGTATTCTGAGGCTATAGGACAATTAATACTCAAGGGAATAAAAGCAGCAAAGGTAGTGTTTGGAATTTCTCCCAATAAAATTATTACTCCATATACTTTGGATCAAATTGATGAGTTAGCTAATGAGTTAAATACTTGGGCAATAATCATGTGCAAATCTAATGTTTCATTTGACAACCACTTACCCTCTAATCCTTTATTGTCTTTTTGGTCATTGCATCCTGTAATTTTTCCAAAAAAATTACAGGAAAAACACTTACCATGAATGCTCCAATATATTCACTGATGGGTCAAATAATGGTACAGCAGCAATAGTTACACCTGATTAAACTTTTACATTTTTAGTACCCAAACAATCAGCTCAAAAGGTAGAGCTTAATGCAGTTTTACAAGCTTTTGTGATGTTTTTAGATTCTGTATTTAATTTATTTCCCGATAGTCAGTATATAGTTAATGGTATAGTATCCCTTGAAGATTCTGGGAGGATTTCCCCTTCTTCTACTCTTTTCTCTTTGCTTTTCACTATACAAAGTCTAATCTGGGACAGAAAAAATCCATTCTTTATAAAACATATCAGGACACATACAGGATTGCCTTGAGCCCTTAGTTTGGGCAATGATTTAGCAGATAAATCTACACATGACATACATTTTCTCTACACTAGACGAAGCTACAAATTTTCATAAAAAAGTTCCATGTCAATGTTAATACTTTACAATAGCATTTTAAAATAACTAAGGAACAAGCTAGAGAAATAATAAAACTGTCAAAATTGTGTGACTTTTTACCACAAGTTAGTCTTGGAGTCAATCCTAGAGGACTTATATCTAACCATATTTGGCAGATGGATGTCACACACTTGCCAGAATTCGGAAAATTAAAATACTTTCATGTTACAGTTGATACTTCTTTCAGATTTTTGATGGGCTCCCTTCATGCCAGAGAAAAAACTAAAGATATTATAGCTCATTGCTTACAAAATTTTGCCACTGTGGGCGTTCCAAAACAGTTAAAAACAGATAATGCCCCTGGTTTTCCTTCTACCTCTTTTAAACAATTTTGCTCAACATTTGCCATTATTCATATAACAGGAATCCCATACAATCCACAGGGACAAGGCATAGTTGAAAGAGATCATCAAACTATTAAAATGTACTTATTAAAGCAAAAGAAGGAAATGGGAAGGGGTATATATTCCCCAAAGAATAACTTAAAATAACCCTTTTTACTCTAAACTTTTTAAATTTGGGTTCATCAGGGCTTAGTGCTGCGGAAACGCATATGTGTCCAAAAGAATGTACATAAGCCCAAGGTACTTTGGAAGGATATTCTAACAGAACAATGGAAAGGTCTTGACCCACTAATTGTCTGGAGTTGGGGGTTTGTTTGTGTGTTTCCACAGGGAGAACAGAAGCCGATTTGGATTCCCGAGAGATTAACTAAGGTCCTGACCCAGTGATTGTCTGAAATCGGGGGTCTTTTTGTGTGTTTCTACAGGGAAAACAGCAGCCAATTTGGATTCCAGAGATTAACTAAAGCGATTTCTACAGACCAAAAAGAAGATGATTTGGCTCAAGTCCATAATAGCTGATATCCAGAACTCTAGTTTGGCTATGCTTACATCTGAAACAGAACCAGGATGCTTTTTTCATTATCTATTTTATTATTGCCCTTTTCCAAATAATGAAGTTCTATTTTGTTTTTTGAACTCATACAGACCTAGGTTAATGTTTTGCTAATCAGTTCTCTTTTTTTGACTATAGAGTTTTTAAACATTGCAAAAGTTCCAGCTGCCAGCTGATTGGCTTCTCTGTGGTGATGCTCATTGGGCTGTTTCCCCACCCTTTCAGACCATGGAGCTGCTCCTTTGGGGACCTTTTTTGGCTCTGCTCCCATGACCCAGTCAATCAGCCTCAAGAGCAGGAGGAGTGGGGGGGAGTGTTGAGAGGCCTGTGGGAAGCAGGTGGTGGCAGTTGGTCTCTTAGTGAGATTTCACCTGTAAAAAGTTATAAGGCCTTTACTATTATGTTATGTGTTGTATGTTGTAAAAAGTTATAAGGCCTTTACTATTATGTTATGTGTTGTATGTATTATATTATGCGTGCACACTTGTGTTTTATGTTGTATGTTTGTATGTATGTATGTCCATATATCATACCTGATGAGCACTCATGAAAAAATTGATCCAAATATTTTTTTTTTTATTCACGTGATTTAAATGGTTTAATTTAAATTGGGTAAACAGCTGTTGAAGATTGCTTTAATATGTGAACAAAAAAGGAGGTTAACATATGTGTTTGTTTACTTTCACCTTTCCTTTTCATTATATTTAATAATTCTGTCCAAGATAATGTAAATTTTTCAGAAATTTTTTTTTCTTTTAGTGCCTTCTGGAATGTTACATATTTTTTTCTTTAGCCATTATTGCCAGAATTTCTATCTTCATCCCAGTGCTGGTGAAGACAAAGACAAAACCAATCTACAGCTTCTGCAATAGCTATCACTGAACTGCTTGCAGAACTTCCCTGGACTATGTACCACTTGTATGTATTTTGAACTCACTTGTATGCATTGTGAACTATTCGTTGGTACAGGGGCTTATGGTAGTGTTGGGGTATTTTTGCTGATGGTGTCATTGGTTGTACAATTTCTCTGAAAGGAGCCATCATTTGGCTTGGTGTATCCTCCTCCCTTCTGCTTGTGATGGTCGTTCAGCTAAAATTTGGGGGCCAACAGAGATGAGGCAAAGAACCTCACCCCCCTGCTGGTACAAAGACCTATCCGCAGGTGTGGCTGTATGCTGGACCGGTAGTCAATGACGGATATGATCCAATTGCAATGGTACCAACCTAAGACAGAAGGCTGATGCCTTGAGGTTAGATCATCTGATGACCGGTAAGAACCATATGTAGTATTAGACAACCTAAGGCAGGCACAGTCCCTAAGCCACATGCTTGTTGTTTAAACAGAGAGGGGGAGATGCTGAGAGCCACAGCCGAAGAGGCCCCAGCAAATTTCCAGCTGCCAGCTGATGATTGGCTCACAGTGGCCCCAGCAAAATTCCAGTTGCCAGCTGATGATTGGCATACAGCAGCCCCAGAAAAGTTCCAGCTGCCAGCTGATTGGCTTCTCTGTGGTGATGCTCATTGGGCTGTTTCCCCTCCCTTTCAGACCACGGAGCTGCTCCTTTGGGGACCGTTTTTGGCTCTGCCCATGTGACCCAGCCAATCAGCCTTAAGAGCAGGAGGAGTGGGGGGGTGTTGAGAGGCCTGTGGGAAGCAGGTGGTGGCAGTTGGGCTCTTAGGGAATTCCTGAAGAGCTCCTGTGGTGTGGCATGTGTGTTCTAAAAATAAAGTTCATTTCTGCTTGATAAGTGACTCTTGAATTGTGCCTTTACAGACTGTGGTAGGGTGAGGTTTAGGATTAGTGTTAGGGTTAGGGTTTGGTTTAGTCTTATGGTTATTGTTGCAGTTAGGGTTATGGATAGGATTACAGTACGGTTAGGGTTAGGTTTAGGATTAGGTTTAAATTCAGTGTTAGGGATAATGCTAGGATTAGTATTAGGGTAAGTGACAGAGTTCAGGGTGGGTTTAGAAATAAGTTTAGTGTTAGGTTTAGGGTTAGTGTTAAGGTTACGGTTAGGAATAAGTTTACGTTTAGGATTAAGGTTAGGTTTAGTGTTAGGTTTAGGGTTAGTGTTATGTTTAGGTTTAGAGTTATGGTTTGGGTAAGTGTTAGGTTTAGGCTAAGGGTTAGTGTTAGTGTTAGGGTTAGAGTTAGTGTAGGGTTAGGGTTGGGGTTAGTTTTATAGGTAGGGTTTGGGTTTGGGTTAGGGTTTGGATTAGTGTTACGATTAGTGTTAGGGTTATGGTTAGGGTTAGGGTTAGTGTTAGGATTAGGGTTACTTTTAGAATAAGATTAGTGTTAGAGTTAGGGTTATGGTTATGTTTAGGATTATGATTAGGGTTAGGGTTATTGTAGGGTTAGGTTTAGTGTAATGTTTTGTTTTAGGGTTAGTGTTAAGGTCAGTGTTCGTGAAAAAAGTAGGGTTATGGTTAGGGTTAGTGTTAAGTTTAGTGTGAAAGGGTTAGGGTTAAAATTTGGATTCATGTTATGCTTAGGGTAAGGGTTAGGGTTATTGTTAAGGTACAATTAGGGAAAGGATTAGGGTTAAGTTTACAGATATGTTTAATATTAGGATTTGAAATAGTATTAGGGTTAGTTTTAGGGTTAGGGTTAGGGTTAGTGTTAGGGTTAGTGTGATTGTTAGGGTTAGGGTTATGTTTAGGATTAGTGTTAGGTTNGGTTAGGGTTATGATTAGTGTTAGGTTTTGTCTTAGGGTTAGGGTTCAGTTTAGGTTTAGGATACGGTTAGGTTTTCTGTCAGGGTTAGTTTTAGTGTTCAGGTTAGTGTTTTTCTTAGTGTTAGCATTAGGATAACTGTTAGTGTTATGGTTGGGCTTAGCGTTAGGGTTAGCATTAGGATTAGGGTTAGGTTTGGGGTAAAGATTAGTGTTAGTATTGGTATTATGGATAGAATTAGGATTAGGTTTAGTGTTAGGGTTAGCATTAGTGAAGGGTTAGTTTTAGGGTAGAAGTTAGTTTTAGAGTTAGGATTAGGTTTAGTGTTAAGGTTAGGGTTATTTTTAAGTTTACAATTGGGGATAGTGTTGGGGTTATGGTTACAGTTAGTTTTAGTGTTAGGTTTAGGTTTAGGCTTAGTTTTAGGGTTAATATTTGTATTAGGGATATAGTTAAAGTAAGGGATAGGGTTAGGATTAGGGTTCATTTAGGGTTAGGTTTAGTGTTATATCTAGTGTTAGAGTAAGAGTTAGGGATTGGATTAAAGTTAGATTTAGGGTTAGCTTTACGTTAGTGTAATGGTTATGGTTAATGTTAGGATTAGATTTAGTGTTAGGTTAGAGTTAGAATTAGAGTAAGGATTAGGGTTTGGATTAGTGTCGGATTAATGTTAGGGTTACTGTTAATGTTAACTTTAGGGATAGGTTTAGTGTTATGCTTTGGATAAGGTATAGTCTTAGATTTAGGTTTAAGTTTAAGTTTAGGTTTAGGGTTAGTGTTAGGGTGAGTGGTTAGTGTTAGGGTTGAAGTTTGAGTTAGGTTTAACTTCATGGTTAGTGATGGGGATAGGCATAGGGTTAGGTTAGGATTATGGTTTGTGTTAGGGTTAGGTTATTGTTAGGGTTATGGTTGCAGTTATATTTGGGTTACAGTTAGGGATAGGGCTAGGGTTATGGTTGGGGTTAGGGCTAGGATTAGTGTTAGGGTTAGGTTAGGATAAGGTTAAGGGTTGGGTTAGAGTTAGGGGAAGGTTTATTTTAAGGTTATGGTTAGGTTTAGTGTTAGATTTAGGGTTAAGGATAGTGTTAGATTTAGTGTTTTTGTTAGGGTTAGGGTTATTATAAGGGTTAGTATCAGGGTTAGGTTTAGGTTTAGATTAGTGTTAGTGTTAAGGTTATGGTAGGGTAAGGGTTAAAGATAGTGTTAAACATAGGGTTAGATTTAAGTTTCTGGTGTTAGAGTTAGGGTTAGGGTTATTTAAGGGTTAGATTTAGGTTTAGAGTTAAAGTTATTGTTAGGGTTATGCTGAGGGTTATGGTTAGTGTTAGAAATAGAGTTAAGGTTTAGATTAGGGTTAGGGTTTGTGTTGGGGTTAGTATTAGGGTCAGGGTTTCACATGAAATTAGCTTTAGAGTTAGGATTAGGTTAAGTTTAGGGTTAAGGTTAGGGTGACACTTAGTGTTAGGGTAAGGGTTAGGGTTAGAGTAATCATTAGTACTAGGGTTGGGGTTAGCAATAGGATTAGGGTTAGGGTTATGATAATCATTAGTATTAGGGTTAGGATTAGCGTAAGTGTTAGGGTTATGGTTAAAATTAGGGGTAGGTTTAGTGTTAGTGTTAGGGTTAGGGTATGGTTAGTGTTAGGGTAGGGGTTAGTTTTAGGGTTAGAGTTAGCATTAGGGTTAGTGTTAGTTTTAGGATTATGGACAGGTTAGGGTTAAATTTAGGGTTTGGTTTGGGTTTGGGATAGGGATCCGGTTAGGTTAAGTTTTAGGGTTAGGGTTACTGTAAAGGTTATGTTTAGGGATAGGGTTTGGGTTAAGGTTACGGTAAGGTTTAGTATTAGGTTTAGGGTTAGGGTTATGTGTAGGGTTAGTGTTAGGATTAGGGTTAGGGTTGTAGTTATAGTAAGGGTTAGGTTTAGATTTAGGGTTAGTGTTAGGGTTAGTTTAGGGGTTTTGGTGAGTGTTAGGGTAAGGTTTAGGGTTATGGTTAAAGTTAGGGTTAGTGTTAGGTTTCGTTTTAGGGTTATGGTTAGGATTAGGGTTAGGTTTTTGGTAAGGCTTAGGTTAAGGTTTGGTATTATATTTAGGGTTAGGGTTAAGGTGTTAGGGTTAGGATTAGGGTTAATGTTAGGGGTAGGGATAGGATTAGATTTTGTTTAGTGTTAGGGTTAGGGTTAGGGGTATTGTTAGGATAAATGTTAGGGTTTGATTTGGTCTTAGGTTTAGGATTAGTGTTAGGATTTGGGTTAGGGTTAGATTTAGGGTTAGGTTTAGTGTTAGAGTTAGAGTTAGTTTGGTGTTAGGGTATGTGTTAGGGTTAAGACTAGGGTTAGGGTTATAATTAGAATAAGGTTTAGGGTTAGAATTAGTGTTAATGTTAGGATTTGGTTTAGGGTTAGGCTCATTGTTAGGGTAAGGGTTAGGGTTAGGATTAAATTCAGGTTTAGGTTTAGATTTTGGGTTCTTGTTAGGGTCAGGGTTAGTGTTGTTAGGTTTCAGTGGTAGGGATAGTGTTAGAAATAGGGTAAGTATTAGGTTTGGGTTAAGGTTGGATTAGGGATAGGGTTACTGTTACTGTTAATTTTAGAATTAGGATTAGTTTTAGTGTTATGGTTATGGTTGGGTTTAGTGTTAGGTTTTGGGTTAAGTTTAGGGTTAGTATTAGGGTAAGTGTGAGAATTAGGGTTAAAATTAGTGTTAGGGTTAGGGTTAGAGTTAAGTTTATGTTTAGTGTTAAAATTATGTTTAGGGTTATAATAAGGCTTAGTTTTAGGGTTAGGGTTTGGGTTAGTGTTAGCGTTAGGGATAGGGTTAGGGTTAATATTAGAGTTAGGTATAGGGTTAGGGTTAGGGTTAGTTTTTGTTTAGGATTATGTGTAGTTTTATGGTTAGGTTTAGTGTTAGGTTTAGGATTAGTGTTAGGATTAGGTTTAGGGTTAGGTTTAGTGTGAGAATTAGTATTAGGTTTAGGGTTAGGATTAGGGTGAGTGTTAGTGTCAGGTTTAGACATATGCTTACGATTTGTGTAAGGGATAGACTTAGGGTTATGATTAGGATTAGGGTTAGGATTAGGGTTAGGGTTAGGGTTAGGGTAAGTGTTAGATTTAGGGAGAGGTTTAGGTAAAGTGTTAGGTTTAGGTTTAGGGGTAGGGTTAGAGTTAGAGTTAGTGTTGTTTTTAGGTTGAGAGTAAGGTTACTCTTAGGAATAGGGTTATGCTTAGGGTTACTGATAGTGTTTGGGAAAGTGTTAGTTTTAGGGTTTGGTTAGCATTAGTGTTGTGNTGTCTGTTGTGTTCTGCTGCCTTTCCTATCCTCTACTATCCCCCCTCCCCTCCCCTCCCCTCGCCTATTCTCTCTCTGCCCCCTCTACTGACATTCATTTGTCCCCCTTGTATTATTTTTCCCTTTCCCCTCACTTCCTCTTGTATCTACTTTTGTATAACTATGAGGGTCTCCTTCCATTTCCATGCAATTTCCCTTCTCTTTCCCTTTCCCTCCCATCTCTCATCCCTATTTAATGTTAATCTTCTTCTCATGCTCTTCGACCCTACTCTGTTCTTAGTTACTCTCCTTATATCAAAGAAGACATTTGGCATTAGTTTTAGGATTAGGGTTATACTTAAATATACAGTTAGGGTTAGGGTTAGTGTTAGGCTTCGTGTTAGGGTTAGGAATAGTGTTAATGTTATGGATAGGGATAGGGTTAGGGTTAATGTTAGGATGACTGTTAGGTTTAGGTTTATGGTTAGTTTTAGGGTTAGTGTTAGGATTAAGTATAGGGTTTAGGTAAGGGATAGGTTAAGGGTTAGGTTTAGGGTGGATGTTAGGTTTAGGGAAAGTGTTAGGGGTAGGGTTAGACTTAGGTTTTGGGTTAGGGTTAGGGTTATGGTTACGGTTAGTGTTAGAATAAGGGTAGGATTATGGTTAGGGATATGTTTAGTGTTAGGGTCTGGGCAAGTTTTAGGGCTAGGCCAAGGCTTAGGGTTATGGTTAGGGTTAGTGTTAGTGTTGGGGTTAGGGTTAGGTTTAGGGTTAGTTTAAGGTTAAATTTAGTGTTAGCTTTATAGTTAGGTTTAAGGTTATGGTTAGTGTTAGGGTTAGGTTTAGGGTTAGGGATACGGGTAGGGTTAGCTTTAAGGATAGGGTTAGTTTTAGGATTAGGGTAGGCTAATCATTAGGTTTAGGGGTAGGGTTAGTATTAGGGTTAGAGTTAGCGTTATAAATAAGTTTAGTGATATTCTTAGGATTAGGGTTATGATTAGGTTTAGTGTTATGGTTAGGTTTAGGGTTAGTGTTAGGCTTAGTGTTAGATTTAGAGTGAAGCATAGGATTAGGGTAAGTTTTAGGGTTACGGTTAGTGTTATGGTTAGAGTTCGGGTGTTAGTGTTAGAGTTAGGATTATGTTTAGGGTTAGCATTATGTTAAGTGTTAGAGATAGGGTTATGGTTAGTGTTAGGTTTAGTTTTAGGGTTAGGGTTAGGGTTAGGTTTGGTGTTAGGGTTAGAGTTAGGGTAGGAATAGGTTTATGATAAGAGTAAGATTTAGGTTTAGAGTTAGGGTAAGGGATAAGTTTAGTGATAGGTTTAGGTTTATGCTTAGGGTTAGGGTTAGTGTTAAAGTTATGGTTAAGGTTACGTTTTGCATTCTGTTAGGGTTTGAGTTAGGATTAATGTTAGGGTTAGGGTTAGGTCTAGGGATTGGTTTAGTGTTAGGTTTAGGGTTAGTGTTAGGTTTAGGGTTAGGTTTCAGGTTAGGATTAGTGTTAAGGTTAGGTTTAGGGTCAGGGTTAGTGTTAGGTTAGGGATAGTTTTAGGTTTGGTTAGGTTTAGGTTAGGGTTAACATTTGTGTTAGGGTTAGATTTAGTGTTAGTGTGGCAATTAGATAAGGATTAGGGTTAGGTTTAGCATTAGGGTTTTTGTAAGGCTTATGATTAGGGTTAGGGTTAGCGTTAGATTTAGTTAGGAAAAGGGTTAGGGTAAAGGTAAAGTTTAGTTTTAGGATTAGGTTAGGGTTAGGTTTAGTGTTAGGTTTCAGTTTAGTGTTAGGGTGAGGATTAATTTTTGGTCTAGAGTTAGCTTGAGGGTTAATGTTAGTGCTAGGGTTAGGGTTAGGGTTATGGTTGGGGTTAGGGTTAGGTTTAGGGTTACATTTAGTGTTAGGATTAGGGTTTGGATTTTGGTTATTGTTTGGTTTAGTGTTAAGTTTAGGGTCAGTGTTACGATTAGGGTTATGTTTAGGGTTAGGTTTAGGTTTACGTTAGGTTTAAAGTTTTGGTAAGGGATCGGTTATGGTTACAGTTGTGGATATGATTATGGTTAGGGTTAGGTTTTTGTTAGGGTTAGTGTTAGTTTAAGGTTTCAGTTTAGGGTTAGGATTAATTTTAGAGTTAAAGTTATGGTTAGGTTTACTGTTAAGTAAGTTTTAGTTTTAGGGTTATGGTTAAGGATATGATCAGGTTTAGTTTTAGGGTTAAATTTAGGGTAGGGTTAGGTTTAGTATAAGCATTAGGTTTAGATTTAGGGATAGGTTTAGGGTTAGGTTTAGTGTAAGGTTTAGGGTTATGGTTAGGGTTAAGGATAGAGTTATTGTTAATATTAGGATTAGGTTTAGGTTTTGGCTTTGTATTAGTGTTAGGGTTAGGGTTAGTGATTGGTTTAGGGTTTGGATAAGTGTTAGGTTTAGTGTTAGTTTTAAGGTTATGGTTAGGATTAGTGTTAGGGTTAAGGTTATTGTTAGGGTTACGGTTAGAATTAGGTTTAGTGTGACAGGATAACGTTAGTTTTAGACTTACCGTTAGTGATAGGGTAAGAGTTGGTGTTAAGGTTAGGTTTTTGGTTAGTGTTATGGTTAGGTTTAGAGGTGAGGTTAGTGTTAGGGTTAGGTTTAGAGTTAGGTTTATTATTAGGGTTAGGCTTAGGTTTAGTATTAAAATGAGGGATAGGTTAATTTTAGGGTTAGGATTAGGGTTAGGGTAAGGTTTAGGTTAAGTTTAGGGTTTATGTTACCTTTCAGTTTATGGTTAGGATTGCGGATAGAATTATGGTTAGTTTTAGACTTAGGGTTAGTTTTAGTGATAGGTTTAGGGTTAGTGTTAGGCTTAGTGTTAGGTTTAGTGTTCATGTTAAGGTTAGGGTTATTGTTAGGGTTAGAATTAGGTTTAGGGTTAGTGTTGGGTGTCGTGTTATTTTTAGGGTTAGGGTTAGGTTTAGGGTAAGTGTGAGAGTTATGGTTAGGGTAGTGTTAAAGTTAGGGTTAGAATTAGAATTATGGCTATGTTTAGAGATAGGTTTAGGGTTAGGTTTAGGGTTAATATTAGTTTTAGGGTTAGGGTTTGTGTTAGATTTAGGGTTAGGGTTAGGGTTATGTTTAGAGTTAGGGTTAGGTTTAAGGTTAGGGTAAGGCTTAGGTTTAGGGTTAGGGTTAGGGTAAGGCCTAGGTTTCGGGTTAGGGTTAGCGTTATTATAAGGTTTAATGTTAAGGTTGGGTTAGGGTTAATGTTAGGCTTAGGGTTAGGGTTAGGATAAGATTAGGAAAGTGTTAGGGTTAGTGTTAGGGTTATGGTTAAATTTAGTGTTGCATTTATGGTTAGGGTCAGGTTTAGGCTTAGGTTTAGTGTTAGGGTTAGGCTAAGCATTATTTTTAGAGTTAGAGGTAGGGTTTGGTGTAGTGTTATCATTAGGTTTAGGATTACGGATAGGGTTAGTTTTAGGGTTATGATTAGGATTAGGGTTAGGGTTTGGGTTAGGTTAGGGTTAGATTTAGAGTTAGGGTTAAGGTTAGGTTTAAGTTCAGTGTTAGGTTTAGAGGTGTGATTAGAGTTATGGTTATTGTCAAGTTTAGGGTTATGGTTAGGTATAGGGTTAATGTAAGTGTTACGGTTAGGTTAGCTTAGGTTTTGGTTCAGTGTTAGGCTTAGAGTTATAGATAGAGTTAGGGTTACTATTATGTTTAGAATTAGGTTTAGGTTAGGGTTAAGGATGATGTTAGGGTTAGTGTTAGGGTTAGAGTTATGTGTAGTATTAGGGTTATGCTTAGGGTTCAATTTATAATTATGGGTTAGGTTTAGGATTAGGGTTAGTGTTAGGATTAGGTTTATGGTTAGGGTTATTTTTAATTTTAGGCTTATGGTTATGGTTATGGTTATGGTTAGGTTTAGGCTTAGTGTTACTCTTAGGCTTAGCATTAGGGTTAAGTTTTTTGTTAGGTTAGGGTTATGGTTACAGTTATGTTTAGTGTTAGGTTTAAGGTTAGGGTTAGGTTTTGGTTACTCTTTGGGTTTCTGTTAGGGTTAGGATTAGAATTAGTGTTAGCATTATGGATAGGTTTAGGGTTATGTTTAAAATTAGGGTTAGGGTTAGGTTTTGTGTTAGGGTTAGTGTTAAGATTAGTGTTAGTGTTAGGGTTAAAAATAGGGATTTTTAGCGTTAAAAATAGGGATATGGTTATTATTTAGGGTTAATGTTAGGGTTAGGATTAAAGTAAAGTTTTGTGTTTGGGATAGTGTTAGATTTAGGGTTAGGATTATATTTAGTGTTAGCTTAAGTTTAGGGTTAGGTTAAGGGTTAATGTTAGGGTTAGGCTTAGGGTAAGAGGTAAGTGTTATTTTTATGGGTAGGTTTAGAGTTTGGTTTGGTGTTAGGTTTAGGATAAGTGTTACAGTTTGTGTTAATGTTAAGGTTAGGGTTAGGGTTCATTTTAGGATTAGGTTTAGGGTTAGGGTTATGGTGAGATTGAGTGTTAAGTTTAAGTATAGGGTTAGGCTTAGTGTTAGTTAAGTATAGGTTTAGGATTAGTTTTAGGGAAAGCATTAGGTTTAGGGTTATTTATACTGTTAGAGTTAGATTAGGGTTCAGGTTACGTTTTTGTTAGGGTAATATTAAAGATAGGGTTAGGGTCAGTGTTAGGGTTAGGGTAAGGTTTAGTTTAGGTTTAGTGTTAGGTTTAAGGTTACTGTTAGAGTTAGGGTTAGTGCCATGGTTAGGTTAGGGTTAAGGTTAGGATTAGAATTATTGTTATTGTTAGGGATAATGTTAGGGTTTGTGTTAGGGTTAGGTTTAGGTTTAGTGTTAGGATTAGGGTTTGGGTAGGTTTAGTAGTAGGTTTATAATTAGGGTTAGGATTAGGTTTAGTGTTAGAATTGGATTTAGGGTTAGGATTAGGGTTTGGGCTATTTTAGGGTTCAGGTTAGGTTTAGGGTTTGGTTTAGGGTAGGGTTAAGTTTAGAGTTAGGGTTAGTGTTAGTGTTAGGGTTAGGGTTAGAGTTTGGGTTATCATTAGGTTTAGGTTTAGGGTAATATTTAGAGTTAGGGATAGGGTTAGGGTTAGATTTAGTTTTACTGTTAGGGTTAGGGTTAAGGTTCAGGATTGGGTTAGAATATGGGTAAGGGTTAGGCTATTGGTAAGGGTTAGTGTTAGCATTAGGGTAAGTGTTTGGGTTTGGGTTAGTGTCAGGTTTAGAGTTAGGGATAGGGTTCCAATTAGGTTTAGGGTTAGTGTTAGAGTTAGATTTTGTATTAGGTTTAGGCTTACATTTAGGGTTATTGTTAGTGGTAAGGTTAGGTTTAGGGTTAGGTTTAGGGTTACTGTTAGGTTTAAGGTAAACATTAAAGTTAGGGTAAGTGTCAGGGTTAGGTTTAGGGTTAGGGTAAGATTTAGGGTTAGGGTTAGGTTTAGAGTTATAATTAGGGTTAGGGGTAGTGTTAGGTTTAGGTTTATAGTTAGGATTAGTGGTAGGGTTAGTTTTAGTGTTAAGGTTACTCTTATGGTTAGGTTAAGGTTAATGTTAAGGTTAGGGTTAGGGTTAGAGTTAGGTTAGGGTTAGGGTTAGAGTTAGGTTAGGGTTTCGGTTTTTTAGGTTTGGTTTAGGGCTATGGTTAGAGTAATGAATAGGATTATGGTTATGGTTATTGTTAGGATTAGTTTTAGCATTAGGGTTAGTATTAGGGTTAGGTTTAGGGTTAGTGTAAGGGTAAGTGTTAGGGTTAATATTAGGATTAGATAGTGTTAAGATTAGGGTTAGGTTGAGGTTTAGTTTTAGGGAAAGCGTTAGCTTTAGGATTATTTATACTGTTAGAGTTAGGTTAGGGTTAAGGTTAGGGTTTTGTTAGGGTTAATATTAGAGTTAGGGGTAGGGGTAGGGTTAATATTAGGATTAGCTTTAGGGTTAAGTTTAGGTTTAGTGTTAGTGTTAGGATTACCATTAGGGTTAGGTATAGTCGTAGGTTTAGTGTTAAGGTTACAGCTCGGTTTAGGTTAGGGTTAGGTTTTGTGTAAGGTTTGGGGTAATGATTAGGATTAGGATTATGAATAGGTTTAATTTTAGGGTTAGAGTTAGTTTTAGGATTATGTATACTGTTAGAGTTAGAGTTATATTTAAAGTTATTTTTAGTGTTTGTTTTAGAGTTAGGGTTAATTTTAATGTTAGGATTAGGGTTAGGGTAGGGTAAGTTTTAGGTAATTGTTACTTTTAGAGTTAGGGTTAGGGTTTGGGTTAGGTTAGGGTTAGGATTAGTGTTAGGTTAGGTTTAGGTTTTGTTTAGTGTTAGATTTAGTGTTAAGGTTAAAGTTATGAATAATATTAATATTAGGGTTAGATTTAGTGTTAGGATTAAAATTATGGTTAGTGTTAGTGTTAGGTTTATGGTTAGGTTTAATGTTAGGGTGAGTGTTAGTTTTAGGTTTAGGGTTAGGATTAGGTTTAGTGTTAAGGTTAGGGTTAGGATTATTTTTAGAGAAAAAGTTAGGTTTAGGGTTTTTTTAGGGTTATGGTTAGGTTAGGGTTAGGGTTATTGTTAGGGTTATTGACAGGTTAAGAATTACGTTTAGCTTTAGGGTTAGGTTAGTGTTAGTGTTAGTGTTAGGGTTAGGGTTAGTGTTTTAGTGTTAGATTGAGGTCTTGGTTTAGGGTTAGTGTTAGGGATAGGGTTAAGCTTAGGGTTATGGTTACTGATAGGGTTAGGTTTAGGGGTAGGGTTTGGTTAGGGTTAGTGTTTGTGTTAAGGTTAGGGTTAGTGTTAGAGTTAGGGCTATGTTGGGGATGCAAATCAAGTGAAGATGGCTCCTGACAGTTTGCCAGGTGGAGTGGTTTGTGAAGTATTGCCAGTGAGCCATTAAATGATGAGGATTCCTTAATGACTGACTCCTGAATCTAGATGATGTTAATTAAGTTAAGCTGTGTATAATTAGTTGGGTATATGTACCCCTGCTGGCCCACAGAGAAGCGGCTCCTGCTACCTTGGGTGCCTGCTACTTTGAATTCTCACTTAGTTCCGCTGTGTTCACTCACATTAAATGGTTCCTGTTTCAATCTTCAAGTTGCTTGTCACCCCCCGATTATTTTGCCCATCCAGACTCTGGCAGGGGGGTTTAGGGTTAGGTTTAGGGTTAGGATTAGGATTAGTGTTGTTGTTAGGGTTAGGCTTAGGTTTAGGTTTAGGGAAAGGGTATTTTTTTAGGGTTAGGCTTAGGGATAGGTTTAGTGTTAGGTTTAATGTTATTATTAGAGTTATTGTTTGAGTTAGTTTTAGGGTTAAGGTTAATGTTTGGGTTAGGATTAGGGTGAGTGTTGAACTTAAGCTTAGGGTTTGGGTTTGGTTTAAAGTTAGGCTTATGTTAGGGTTAGAGTTAGTGTTAAGGTTACGGTTAGGGATAGGGTTAAGGTTAGGTTACGGTTATGTTTAGTGTTAGGTTTAGGGTTAGGGTTAGGGATAGTGTTAGTGTTCATATTAGGTTTAGGTTTAGGGTTAGGGGAAGGGTTAGGGTTAGGGTTAGTGTTAAGGTTAGGTTTAGAGTTAGGTTTAGGAATAAAGTTAGGATTAAGTTTAGGGTTACGGTTAGGGTTAGTGTTAGGTTTAGGTTTAGGGTTAGTGTTAGGGTTATAGTTAGGGTTACTGTTAGGTAAGGGTTAGGGATTCTGTTAGGGTTATGGTTATGGTTAGGTTTAGTTTTAGGGTTTTCTTAGGGTTATGGTTAGGTTTATGTTTAGGGTAAAGTTTAGTTTTAAGGTTATGGTGATTGTTAGACTTAGTGTTAGGGTTAGGATTGTGGTTAGGGTTAGGGTTAGGTTTGGTGTTTAATGTAGGCTTAGGGTTAGGGTATAGGTTAGTGTTAGGGTTAGAGTTAAAGTTGGGGTAAGCATTTAAATTAGGATTATTGTTAGGGTTAGGTTTAGCGTTAGGGGTAGGGTTAGGTTTAAGATTAGGTTTAAGATTAGTGTTAGGGTTAGGCTTAGAGTTAAGTTTAGGCTTATATTTAGTATTAGGTTTAAAGTCACGTTTAGGGTTAGGGATAGGGTTATGTTTAGGTTTAGAGTTAGATTTACAATAACTGTTAGGGTTAGGATTAGGTTAAGGTTACTGTTAGGGTTAGGGTTAATGATAGGGTTAGGTTTTGGTTAGAATGAGGTTTAGTGTTAGGGTTAGATTAAGGCATAGATTTAGGTTATTGTTGTTAGATTTAGAGTAAGAGTTAGTGTTAGGGTTAGGGTTATGTATAGGTTTAGAGTTAGATTTAGAGTTAGGGTTAGTGTTAGGGATGTGGTTATCTTTAGGGTCAGGGTGAGGGTTAGGGATATGCTTAGGTTTAGGTTTAGTATTAGAGTTATGGTTAGGATTAGAGTTAGGTTTAGGATTAGGGTTAGGTTTAGGATTAGTGTTATTGTTAAACGTAGGGTTTGGGTTAAGATTAGGATTAAGGTAGGTTTAGTTTCAGTGTTATGAGTAGGATTAGGTTTAGTTTTAGGGTTAGATTTAGGATTAGGGTTAGGTTTACTGTTAGTGTTAGGGTTAGTATTAGGTTAGGGTTAGTGTTAGGTATAGTGTTAGGCTTGCAGTTAGGGTTAGTGATAGGGTTAGGTTTTGGGTTAGGTTAGGGTTAAAGTTGTGTTAGGGTTAGGGTGATGTTAAGGGTTAGGTTTAGGGCCATTTTAGGGTTAGGGTTAGGTATAGTGTTAGTGTTAGGGTTAGGATTAGGGTAAGGTTAGTTTTAGTTTTAGGGTTAGGGTTTCTGTTAGTGTTAGGATTAAGATTAGGGTTAGACTTAAGTTTATGGTTAGGAATATGGTTAGGGTAAGGGTTATGGTACAGTTTAGTGTTAGGTTTAGGGTTAGGATTAGGATTATAGTTAGTGTTAGGGATAGTGTTAGGGTTAGGTTTAGGGTAAGGGTTAGTGTGAGGGTTAGCATTAGAGTTAGGTTTAGTTTTAGGATTAGGGTTAGTGTAGGGTTAGGGTTAGTTTTAGGGTTAGGTTTAGTGTTGGGTTTAGTTTTAGGGTTAGGGTTCATGTTAGGTTTATGGTTAGGATTAGGTTTCAGGTTAGGGTTGCAGTGAGGGTTAGTGTTAGGGTTAGGGATAGGGTTAGGTTTAGTGTTCAGTATATGATTATTTTTAAGTTTAGGGTTAGGTTTAGTGTTAAGTATATGATTATTTTTAAGGTTAGGGTTAGGTTTAGTGTTAGGTCTATGGTTAGGGTTAGTTTTGGGCTTAGGGTTAGGGTTAGGTTTAATTTTAGGTTTAGGGTTAGTACTGTGTTATTGTTAGGGTTATGTTAGAGATAGGGTTTGAGTTACAGTGAGGGTTAGGGTTAGGTTTAGGTTTATGGTTAGGGTTAGTGTTAGGGTCATGGTTTTGGTTAGGGTATAGGTTATGATTAGAGTTCTGATTGTGTTTAGGGATAGGGTTAGATTTATTGTTAGGGTTAAAGATAAGAGTTGTGGTTAGGTTTAGTGTTAGGGTTAGGGTGAGTGTTAGGTTTAGAGTTAGTGTTAGGTTTAGAGTAATGCTTAGAATTAGATTTAGGATTAGGGTTATGGTAATGTTTATGGTTAGGGTTAGGGTTAGTGTTAGGGTTATTGTTAGTGTTAGGATTAGTGATTGTTTTAATATTAGAGTTATGGTTACCCTCAGGGTTACTGTTAGGATTATGGATACGGTTAGGTTTAAGGTTAAATTTTATGTTATGATTATAATTAAAGTTGGGGCTCATGATAGGATTTGAATTAGGTTTATGGTTAGGTGTAGGATTAGTGTTAATGTAAGGATTAGGGGTTGTGTTAATTTTAGAGTTAGTGTTAGGCTCAGGCTTACTGTTAGGATTATGGATAGTGTTAGGGTTAGGATTAAATTTTGTGTTAGGATTAAGGTTAGGGTTGGGGTTAGCTATAGGATTTGAATTAGGTTTACTATTAGGTGTAGGGTTAGGGTTAGTGCTAGGCTTATAGTTAGGGTTAGGTTTTTGTTTGGGTAAGGGTTAGGTTCATTGTTAGTGTTAGGGTTGGGGTGAGAGTTAGGGTTAGGGTTAGGTTTAGGTTTAGGGTTATTGTTAGGGTTAGGATATGTGTTAGAGTTAGATTTACTGTTAGGGTTAGGTTTAGGTTTAGGGTTAGGGTTAGGGTTAGGATATGGTTAGGGTTTGTGTTAATTTTAGGGTTAAGTTTAGGGTTAGGGTTAGTGTTGTGTTAGAGTTAGGTTTAGGGTTGCTGTCAGGGTTAGGGTAGCATTAGGGTTAGTGATATGGTTAGGGATAGGTTTAGAGTTGGGTTTAGGGTTAGTGTTGGAGTAGAGGTAGGTATAGAGCTAGGTTTAGAATTAGTGTTAGGTTTAGGGTTATAGTAAAAATTATTGCTAATGTTTAAGTTAGGGTTAGGTTAGTGTTATGGTTAGGTTTATGGAGAGAGTTAGGTTTAGTTCTAGGTTTAGGTTTATGTTTAGGGATAGGGATAGTGTTAGTGTTTTTTTTTTAGGGTTAGGATTAGGTTTAGGTTTAGTGTTACACTTAGGATTAAGTTTAGGGTTAGGTTAGAGTTTTGATTAGGGTTAGTTTTAGGTATAGTGTTCGTGTTAGGATTAAGTTTAGGGATAGGGTTAGGGTTATGGTTAGGGTTAGGTTTATGGTTAGTGTAGGGCTAGGGTTAAAGTTAGGTTTAGAGTTATTCTTAGGGTTAGGGTTAGTGTTAGGTTTAAGATAGCGTTAAGTTGAGTGTTAGGGTTAGGGTTATGTTTAGGCTTACTGTTAAATTTAGGGTTACTGTTAGAATTAGTGTCAGGATTAGGGTTAGATTTAGGTATAGGGTTAGAGTTAGTGTTAAGATTAGGGTTAGGATAAGGTTTAAGGTTAGAGTTAGGGTTTGTGTTAGGGTTAGGGTTAGGGTTAGAGTTAGGGTTACTGTTAAGGTTAGGATTAAGTTTAAGGTTGTGTTAGGTTAAGGATAGGGTCGGGGATTGGTTTGCGATTATGTATAAGATTAAGTTTAGCCTTCTGGTTAGGGTTAGGGTTAGATTTACTATATAGGATTATGATTAGGGTTAGGGTTAATTTTAATGTTAGGGTTAGGGTTACAGTTAGTATTAGGGTGAGGGTTATGTTTAGGATTAGTGTTAGTTTTAGAGATAGGCTTAGATTTATGTTAGAGTTAGGGTTAGTTTAGGTTTAGGTTTTGTGTTAGGTTTATGGTTATGGTTAGGATTAGTTTACGGTTAGGGCAAGTGTTAAGGTTAGAGAAAGGGTTATTTTTTGTGTTAGGGTTAGGGTAAGATTTAGGGTTAGTGTTAGGTTTAGTGTTCCGGTTACATATAGGGTGAGTGTTTGGGTTAGAATTAGTGTCACATTTCGGGTTTGTTTTAGGATTAGGATTAGAGTTATGGTTCATTTTAGGGTTAAAGTTAGGGTTAGGCTTATATTTTATGTTAGGGTTAGGGTTAGGGATACTGTTTGGATTAGTGTTAGGGTTAGGTTAGGGTTAGGGTTTGGTTTAGGGTTAGTGTTAAGAATAGGGTTAGGATTCATTTTTGGTATAGGATTAGATTTAGGGTTAGTGTTAGTGTAAGGGTTAGGGTTAGATTTAGGTTTTGTGTAAGTTTAAGGGTTAGGATCAGGTTCAGAGTTAGGTAACCTTTAGGATTAGTGTTAGGGTTATGGGTAGCTTAGGTTAGTGTTAGATTTAGGGTTAGGGTTAAGGTTATGGTTAGTCTTAGGTTTATATTTAGGGTTAGGGTTTGGTTTAGGGTTACTGTAATGGATAACATTAAGGTTAGGTTTAGAGTTAGGGATAGCATTATGTTAGGGTTAGGTATAGGTTTAAGTTTAGTGTTATGATTAGTGTTAGTGTTAGTGTTACTTTTAGGGTTAGTGTTACTGTTAGGGTCAGTGTTAGGTTTAGATACAGTGATACATTTACTTTTAGGACTAGGGTTAATGTTACTATTAGCTTTACTGTTATAGTTAGTTTTAGGATTTGTGGTAGGTTTAGGTTTAGGGTTAGGGTTAGTGTTACAGTTTGGTTTATGGTTAGGGTTAGGGTAGGGGTTAGTATTAAGATTAGGTTTAGGTTTAGAGTTAGGGTTAAGTTTAGTGTTAGTTTTACGGTTAGAGTTAGGTTTTGTGTTCGAATAAAGGTTAGAGTCAGAGTTAGGGTTAGGTTAGGGTTAGGTCTAGCTTTAGGATCAGTATTAAGTTTAGTTTCAGTGTTAGGGTTAGGGTTAGTGTTACAGTTTGGGTTATGTTTATGGTTAGGGTTAGAGTTATTTATAGGATTAGAATTAAAATTAGGGTTAAGTTTATGATAAGTGTTAGGGTTGGGTTTAAGTTTATGGTTAGGTTTAGTGTTAGTGTTATGGTTAGGGTAATTGTTAGGATTAGTGTTAGATTTAGGTTTAGGGTTAGGGTAATGGTTATGGTTAGTGTTAGGGTAAAGTTTAGGGCTAGAGATATAGTTAGGGATAAGGTTAGGGTTAATATTATGTTTAGTGTTAGGGTTAGTATAAATTTTAGGGTTAGGTTTTGCTTAGGGTTATGGTTAGTTTTATGGTTAGATTTAGGATTAGAATTAGATTTAGTGTTAGGATAAGGATAATAGTTAGGGTTAGGTGTAGTGTTTGCTTAGGGTTTGAGTTAGTGTTAGAGATAGGTTAGGGTAAGGTTTGTGTTAGGTTTCAAGTTAGCATTAGGGTTAAGTTTACAGAAATGTTTAAGGTTCGGGTTATGGAAAGATTTAGAGTTAGGGTTAAGGTTAGGTATAGGATTGGGTTAGGGTTAGTGTTACGGTTAGGTTTAGGGTTAGGATTAAAGTTAGTGTAAGGTTTAGTGTTAGGTTTAGTTTTAGGGTTAGGGTAAGTTTACGGTTAGTGTTAGGGTTAAGGATAGGGTTTTTTTTTTTACTGTTAGGGTTAGTGTTAGGGTTAGCATTATGTTTAGATTTATGGTTATGGTTAGGGTTATGGCTATTTTTAGAAATTTGGTTAGGATTACGGTTACGCTTAAGGTTAGGGTTAGGGTTCGTGTTAGGCTTAGGGTTATGGTTTGTTGTTGGTTTAGGTTTAGGGTTATGTTTAGTGTTTGGGTTAGGGTTCGGGTTAGGTTTAAAGGTAAGTTTAGGATAAGGATTGGGTTTAGGGTCAGGTTTAGTGTTATGTTTAGTGGTAGGGTTACGGATAGGATTAAGGTAAGTTTTACGGTTAGATTTAGGGTTAGGGTTAACATTAGGGATCGTGTTAGGATTAGGGTAATTGTTAAAATTAGTGTTAGGTTTAGGGTTAGTTTTAAGGTTAAAGTTAGAGTTAGGTTTACAGTAAGGTTTAGGGTTAGTGTTACAGCTAGGCTTATGTTTTAGGTTAGGGTTAGGACTAGGGTTAGAGTTACTGTTTATATTAGTGTTAGGGTTCGGGTTAGGGTTAGATTTAGAGTTAGAATTAGGATAAGTGTTTGATTTAGGTTTAGGGTTAGGATTGAGTAGTCTTAGGGTGAGAGTTAGGGTTAGGGTTAGGTTTAGATTTAGGATTAGGTTTAGGTTACTGTTAGTTCTAGGGTTAGGATTAGTTCAGGTTTAGGGTTAAGGTTAGGTTTAATATTAGGTTTAGCGTGAGTGTTAAGGTTAGGGTTAGGGTTAGAGTTAGGATTAGTGTTAGGTTTAAGTTTAGAGTAAGGGTTAGGAATATGGTAGGATTAAGGTTAGTGTTAGGGTTAGGGTTAGGTTTAGGGTTAGGGTTAGGGTTAGGATTATGATTATGGTTATGGTTAAGGATTGAGGTAGGCTTAGAGTTAGGTTAGAGTTAGGGTTAGGGTAAGAATTATGGTTAGGATAAGGTTTAGGTTTAGAGTTAGGGTTAGTGTTAAGGATTAGTGTTAGGGTTAGGGTTAGGGTTATGGGTTATGGTTAGTGTTAGGATTAGGTTTAGGGTTAGGGTTAGGGTTACAGATAGGGTTAAAATTTGGATTAGTGTTAGGGATAGGTTTAGTTTTCCTGTTTGTTTATTTTAGGGTGAATATTAGGGTCAGGATTAGGGTTAGGGTTATGGTTAGTATTAAGATTAGGTTTAGGTTAGGATTAGTTTAAGTGTAGAGTTACGATTAGGTTTAGGGTTACTGTTAGTGCTAAGGTCATAGTTAGAATTAGTGTTAGGGTTAGGGTTAGAGTTAGAGTTTAGTTTAGTGTTAGTGTTAGATTTAGGGTAAGGGTTAATGTTAGGGTTAGGTTTAATGTATGTTTCAGGATTAAGGTTAGGGTTAGTGTTAGGTTAAGTGTTAGAGTTACAGCTAGGTTTAGAGTTTGGGTTAGGCTTAGATTTAGGGTTAGGGTAAGTGTTATGCTTTGGATTAGGTTTATGGTTAGTGTTGGAATTTGGGTTAGTATAAGGATTAGTGTTAAGTATTAGGGTATAATTAGTGTTAGGTTTACAGTTAGGGTGAGGATTAGGTTTAGTGTTAGCATTGGGGTTATTGTTAGATTTAGGCTTGGGGTTAGAGTTAGGGTTAGTGTTAGGGTTAGGGTAAAAATTAGTTATAGGGATAGGTTTAGGTTTAGGGTTAGTGTTAGTATAAGGGTTAGGGTTAGCATTTATGTTATTGTATGTTAGGGTCAGGATTAGCTTTAGGGTTATGTATAAAGTAGTGTTAGGATACGGTTAAGGTTAAGTTTAGGGTTACTTTTAGGGTTAGGGTTAGGATAAAAGTTAGTGTTAGGGTTAGGGTTGTATTTAGGGTTAGGGTTACTGTTCATGTGAGAGGTAGGGTTATCTTTATGGTTGGGTTGGCCTTATGGATAGGATTAGGTTTAAGGATAGGGTTAGGTTTAGGATTAGGACTAGGGTTGAGGTTAAGGTTAGGGTTAGGCTTAGGGTTATTGTTAGTGTTGGGGTTGGGTTAGGGTTAGGATTAGTGTT
>NW_026005588.1:0-6755 GCF_001458135.2 Marmota marmota marmota | reverse complement strand
CTCTCTCTCTCTCTCTCTCTCTCTCTCTCTCTCTCTCTCTCTTTCTTTCTTTCTTTCTTCTTTTAAGCTATATAGAGGAAAGAAAATCAACAGGTAAAGAAAAATAGGAGTTGTTATTTAACAAGATGCCTCAAATCTGAGATAGACCACAAAGCCGAATTGCTTATTCTTTCCTACTTCCTATTTATGCTATTTAAAGGATTTAAAAAACAAAACAAAAACAAAACAAAACAAAACCTACCAAACAAACAACAACAGCAACAAAACCTTTGTTTTCTGAATGCAAGATGCATTCCTCCAGGTAAGAGCCAGAAAAGGAAAAAGACTGATTCCACACTATGATTATTTAGTATTTTTTTTTCTCAAGGGAGGTGAAAATACCAATAGATTTGTTCACACAAAAGGAAAAAAAAAGATTTTAAATATACATTTATTATAGGTCATTATAGAAAAATGTATTTAACTCTGGAGGAGATAAAAACCTGATATGCACTAAGCTGTTACATGATTAAGTAGGATGACTACACATGTTTGCAACTAGTTGTAGGTATACTATTTAAGACAATTTTAATTTTATTCATTTCGTATTGCAACATGATTCTGTTACTCCTACCACCACTGACAAAACTCCAATCTGCATAAAGTTAAAATGAAATTGTTACTCCTTCGAATATGTGACAAAACCCAAAAACATCTGTATCCCTGCCCTAATTTATTGTAGTTGAGTTTTCTCTTCCTTAAATAGAGAAACATTTTAACACTATTTACTTCCTGGCTTTGGAAGCACTATGTTGGTCATGGTGCCTTTCTTGGTAACAGAATATCCTTTTGTCAGAGTTATAGAAGGTGAAGAGGTTCAGAATATGCCACCTCTAAATATGCTATTTTGGCATATTGATTATTTTGTGCTGCAGGCACTCAAGAAATAGCACATGCAGGAAGCTCTCTCTGGCCTGCCTTCCCTCTTCTACCTGAAAGAAGGCTATAAAATTTCTCATAAGAAATAAGCCCTCCCTGCTGTACCAGGAGGAGAACATTCTTTCTATCCCAAACTGGGTGTCAATACTAGAATGGATCTGTGTAAAACAAGCTCACTAAAAGAACTCATCTTTCAGTTGATACCCCCATGTATTTTTTAGTTATTGACCCACAATTTTTTGACCCTATCCCAAGTCTCTTTTTCTTGTCACCCTCTATTTTTCTTGTGTGAAAAGGTTTATAAGCTTT
Organism: Marmota marmota marmota; assembly: GCF_001458135.2. Lineage (NCBI taxonomy): Eukaryota > Metazoa > Chordata > Mammalia > Rodentia > Sciuridae > Marmota > Marmota marmota. The sequence goes on along the minus strand of NW_026005588.1, from coordinate 5,528 downwards.
TGGGCCTAACAGCTTATTCCAGACTTCATTTTCCTTCTGAAGACTCCTGTGTACAAGTAACAAGAAATTTGTGTGATATTTCTGTTAAAGTCTGTCCTGTCTGTTTAATTTTTAGGTTACTCTCAAAACCTAAGAGGGCAAAAGGAAACCTTTCTCCTTTACAAAGCCTCATAAATAACCATGACTTAGAAACTGCTTTCTTAATTTATAAAAATTATTAAAATATTCTATACCAAATTCTTTAACAGTTCCTCAGTGTTTCAGAATAAAAGCAAAACTTTTCTATGAGAAAATCATCCTTTTTATAGCTTCAAGGTAATACTCCAAAATATGTAAAAAACATATAAATTGAATATTTGTAGTCAATAGGAAGTATCATAGTCTGATTATGTTCTTACAAAATCAGAAGGACTCCTGAGGAATCAACAGACATTTTTTAACACTTTCTGTGGAATCAAAATAATAATAATAATAATAATAATAATAATAATAATAATAATAATAATTTTAAAAATATGAGAAATGGAATATAACTTCATGCAAACATCTTATGATTATGAGGTATCCCTCAAAAGATCATGATTAGATTATGATATATGTAACTTAATCACTGAATTAATCCATTTGATGGATTAATAATTGAGAAGGACTACTGTACCAGTAATAAATGTTGGCGGATATGGTTGACTAGAGGAAAGGTCACTGGGGCCATGCCTTTTGGGTTTATATTTTGTCACTGGGTACCTTGATTTCTCTTTTTTCTTCTAAGATATCAGGAACTGAGCATCTTTCCTCATCTGGGGCCCAGAACAATGGAGTTGAGTGACCATGGTCTGAACTTCTGAAACTATGAGTCAAAATAAACTTTTCCTCCTCTAAGTTGTTCTTTTCAGGTATTTTGTCACAGTGATGAACACCTAATGCAACATCTCACCAAGAACACAGATTTACTCAAATTCAATTCTAACAACTCCAGCTGAAGTTAAGGATGCTGAAATTTACTAATTCCCAAGATAAATTAGTACCATTAGAATTTAGTTTCTTAAAATGATCAAAATATGCTTTCTCATAAAATTTCAGCCGTCATTTCTAATTTTGTTTCTTAAGATGGATGATAAATCTCTGCAAACTTTCTTTAGATTATGTTAGTCACCTTTTAGTCACTATGACAAATATCCGAGATAATCCAGTTATATAGGAAAGAGTTTATTTTGGCCTATACTTTTGGAGATTTCAGTCCATGATCAGTTGGTCCCAGTATATTGGGCCTGTGTTAGCAAATCATGGTGGGAATGTGTGTTAGAGCAATACTGCTATGTCATGGCTTGGAAGTGAAAGAAAAATGAAGGGACTATAGTCTCACAATTACCTAAAGCTCTTTCACTAGGCTCCACCTCTTCAAGTTTCCACCTTCTACCTATAATGCCACATTGAGAAGTATAAACCCTTATCACATGGAACTTTGGGGAAACTCTAGCAAAGTAAAAACACCAAGTTTACCAAATGGCAATTTTTAAAATAATTTGAAGTTGTATACCTATATTTTTCCATTTAAAATCTCCCACTTCTTTTTTTATGTATGAGAGAATTTTAAGGCTAATCATCCTCCTGGTACCAATGTCTAAAAGTCCTTAGAAGTATTTATTCTCTTTCATTTTGTTTGACTCATGCTAATCCAAAACTGGGGTAACTTTTCATAAAGAATAACCATCTGGATAGTCAATATTGGATTAATACTAGTAATAACATTGTTGTTTTTTTTATAACTATGAACATCAAGAGAGTAGAAAGTTTGCTAATGGTGTTCTATCCTAGTTTTTACCATATTCTTATATCATTTTAGACTTTATATTTTTATGAGATATTATACTTTATAAAAAATTTTCCCATGCATAATATCCCTTAATTATATTTATAGCATTTTGAGGTAAGCTATGTTAAAATATTTGCACATTAATTTATGTACAAATTAAATTCAGTTAGACTAATGTATGGGAACTAAAATATAGGAAAACATTGAAAAAGTCAAGAACAGAATTGTATCCCTTTCACCTTAACCTAACTTAATATTGTTATGATTAGTAAGTTAAAAGGTACATTAGGATCAGCTGGAACTTGGCTTATTATTATATGTTAACATGTATATAGACGTGTGCACGTACATATACACATTTAAACATGCATTTTAGAGCAGTTAAGAACTTTAGTGATAACTTGGGAGAAATAGCAAGAATGTTAGCCTGAAGATCGAATACTGAGTTCTCCTAATAAGCAGCCAAGTTCAGAAAATTGTTGTGAATTTCAAGTCATGAAACACCTATCTACCTTGACATTTAAAATTATGTGTTACCACTCTGAAACTTCTTTTTATACATTTCAAAGTGATTTGAGAATAAATCAAATTGCTATGGGAGGAAAAAACTATTAAGCTGATGGCCTTTATGAAGATGTAATGACAGCAGATATGTTCAGATATGAAAGCATTTTATTTGATGTGAAAATAAATTTAAGTTGGTGTATTTTCAAAAGTTATCTTTTATTTTGAACAGTACAATCTCCCTAGTGTTCAACTTCATCTCTTTATAATAAGTGTATTAAAAATATGACTAAGAAGTTTTAAGATAAGGTGTTTTGTATTGCTTTACTATTGTCTTAATAATTCATAATTAGTCTAATATGTTTACACTTGAAAGACAACATGCAACATTAAGCTAATGAATTAAAATAGGCTGTTTCTTTTGTGTGGTGTATGGTTTATAAATACGACTGGATGATTACATTATAGAACCAGTTTGTAATTAATACACATCAGAATTTAATCCAACACATGAGTTTCTCCATTCCATTCATTATTTTGTGTTTGTATGTATGTTTGTACCTGTGTATGTCTTACAGCTGTTATTTCAAGAAACCAAGAAGGCCCAGGAGAAATGGGAAAGGCTGTGCTGATTCCTAAAGATGACCAGGAGAAAATGAAAGAGCTGTTCAAAATCAATCAGTTTAACCTTATGGCCAGTGATTTGATTGCCCTTAATAGAAGTCTGCCAGATGTAAGATTGGAAGGGTAAGTTTAAATGTATTACATAGTCTTATGTATTAATAAACCAAGCATTTCAGAATCTCAGAACTTTAGTTAACTTAGATTATATTAATTCTGGAACTAGATGCACTTGACTACTTATCTATTACACATCAGGGACTTACTGTATATCCATATGCTGAGAAATATTGTTTTCTTCTCTGACAAAACAAAATATGTTACTTCCAAAGATACTGCAGAATGTATAGACCTAATAGGTTTCTCTTCATGAGATTTTTTGTTGTTGTTGTTTTGTTTTGTTTTGCTTTACTTTGTCAAATACAGAACAAATATGTTCTTTAATAGATTATTTTCTGGCCTGCATAGAATGCACTCTATACTTTGTTTTGAAAAAAGTCTGTTTTTCTATGTCAGCATAAATATAGCCAATTGCCTGTATCATTATTGATCCTTTAAAATTATTTATTATAGGTTCTAGCAATTTATGCTGCCATTTATAATTGGAATACTCAGTTATTAGCAATGGAGGAAATGTTCACTTGAAAATATTTCTGCATGAAAAATGATGAAAAATTCAACTTCATGTGATTAAGTATAATCTCTGCTGCAGTTAGTAGAATATATTTTAAATTTATTTTATAAAACTCAGAATATTTAATGGTAGCACTTTGTCATTCTAGTACATACTTCTTATGAAACTCCTGGCAGTCACAGATGATATATCTGGGGATTATAGAAAATTTCCAAGCTTACAGATGTACTCTAAGATACACTTCCATGTAAACAGACATTGTTGTTTTAGACACATTGTTTGCTTAATACTAAAATCATAACTGTTGCAAATAATTTTTCATCTATAATGGGATGTATTACATTACTATATCATGATATTACTATCACATTTATTTAATTCAAATTTTTTTCTTTCTGAATTATTTCACATAAAACCCAATCATTATTAAGATGCTAGTGCTGATTATCAGAAGATTCATTCCTAGCTAAGTGGTACTTTACATCACTGTATGCTTTTAAAATGTCTCTCTCAAGAAAACCACAAATAAAAAAATGTTACAGACATTTTTGGTCCCCAGCAAATGTTTAAACACTGAATATTAAAATTGTGTATTTAAAGGTCTAAATAATTTAGATATAGTTCTATGCATATGTTTGTATGTAGGTAGCCACATTTGTGTTTTTAAAGATATACTATAATAAGCATATTCTTCAAAATAATTTTGAGAATTGTAGATGCTATGTTTATTATGTTATAATGTTACATTTAGTACATTGTTTCAAATGTCTTGGTATAATGAAATGGATAAATAATATTCTTATATATTCAGGAAAAATTTAAAAATGGTTTCAGATTTTTAAAGAATTCTTTCAACTATCATAATATAAATAAATTAAATTTTATGACATATCTCGATTATAAAGGTAAGAACTGATTGATACAGAACTACTTATTATTATTTTATTTAAAGCAAAGTCTCTGTTAAGCATATATTTAAAATATTTTTGGGTAATGGTATTACTTTAACAATAACTGAGCAAGCTGAACAAGGTGGCACATGCCTATAATCCAGTAGTTTAAGAGGTGAAAGGCAGGAGGATTGTAAGTTCAGGGGTAGACTCAGTACTTTAGTGAGGCTTCAAGCAACATAGTAAGATCTTGTCTCAAAATAAAAAATAAAAATAGTTGGGAATGCAGCTCAGTAATAAAATCCTCCCCAGCATCCCCTTTCAATCCCTAGTACCAAAAATAATAATAATTAAAAAAAGAATCAGTAATTAAATGTTTGGGTAATTAAGACTCAAGCTATAGAATAATTCACCATTTGAAAATGGAGAATTTAAATTGTTTAGTATAAAAAGTATAACATGCATATCTACCCTGGTTATTATTGCTTGAATTCTGAGATTTTTACCAATATTCTATTAAATAATTTAGTGAAATAGATAATTTTCTATTTTATTTTCTAATTTATTTTTTTTATATCACAGTGTATGATGTGAGTAAGAACTCACAACTACCATCTAAAATTTTTAGATGAATTATAATATATGAGGTTTCAGGGGACAATTACAAGTTGTTTTGAATGATGCAATTGTACGGCCTGGAACAGTGAATGTTTAAAAAACTTACTATGAATCATATATTCAAACTGTTGTTTAAAACTTGTGGAAATAAAATTTAGCAAGGCCCTAAGCAACTTAGGGAGACCCTGTCTCAAAATACAAAATAAAAAATGCTGGGGATGTGGCCTGGGGGCAGGAAATGTTGTAGAAATAGTTAATACTCTTTCAAATGAAAACGTATTTTTTTAAAAAAAAATTGTATTAGTCACATATAGGTCAAATTTTAGATAGTTATAATTTTAAATGAAAATGTGGGAATGGAATGTGTCTCAGTGGCATTTTCCTTGACTGACATGTATGAGACCTTGGGTTCAAGCCCCAGGACTGCAAGAAAAAAAAAAAAAAAAAG
>NW_026005587.1:0-6772 GCF_001458135.2 Marmota marmota marmota | reverse complement strand
AAAAAAAAAAAAAAAAAAAAAAAAGAGGTTAAAGTATTAGGGAAAACTTAAAGTAGAGATTGTTGAATGAAAGACAAATAAATGAGGTTAGTTTAGGGAGTCTGATGTCTGATGTTATGCTCAGCATATGCATTGTTCTAACAAATGCTGTCTTGAGTTTTTTAACTATTTTTATTAGTTATTGATGTTTTTTTTTTCTTATTTGTATGTGGTGCTGAGAATCAAACCTAGGGGGTCACAAATACTAGGCAGGCGCTATACTGCTGAGCCATAACCCTAGCCCCGTGACTGAGATTTTTATGCTTAGGATTATTTTTACTTTGGATTTACATTAGGATTATTTTTATTTTGCTTAGAATTATTATTATGTTGTTTAACACATTTTTAAAATCATGCAGTTAGTAAATTGTTAAGCACCTACTCTCTATCAAGTCAGATATTGAAATGTATGCATTAATATCATTTTCCCCACTGCTTTGGTATGCTAAATCAGCAGTTTTATGGGCTGAATAGTGTGACCCAAAAACTGTCTTGAAACTGGAATCCCTAGCATCTCGGAATATGACTGTATTTGGAAGATGAGGACCTATAAAGAGGAAATTAAATTAAAATAAGGCTGTTAGAGTACTAATTGAATCTAATTAGTGTTGTTATAAGAAGAAATTTGGGCACAGAGACACTAGGGTCCTTCATATAAAAGAAAAAAGACTATATGTGAGGAAACAGCTGAAAGGTAGCCATCTACCAGAAACCAGACTTACTGACACCTTAATCTTGGTCTTTTAGTCTTTAGAACCCTGATAAAATAAATTTATATTGTTTAAGTCACTAAGCCTATTGTTATGGTAGCCCTAGCAAACAAGAATAGGCAATATAATATTCTCACTGTTACAGTATATTTTTCCATAAATATTACAGTATCAATGGTCATTGTCTATAATTTTTTAGAAATAAAATTATATAGTATGACTTTAGACACATAGGTTGAGTATTCCTGATAAAAAAAATTCCAAAATATGAAATGCTCCAAACCCCCAAATTTTTGAGTGCTAACCTAGCAGTCAAAAACTTCTGAATGATTTTGGAGCATTTTAGATTTGGGATTTTTGGACTAGAGATGCTCAGCTGGTAAGCGTCTACAGATATTCCAAAGTTAAAAATAAATCTCAAATCAGAAACACTTTAAAAAAACAAATTCTAGTTCCAGTCAATCCAGAAATCCAGATAAGGGCTACTAAACCTACACTAGAAATGGCAAATGATTATGGAACCAAATAAAATATGTATACAATTTTTTTCCCCACGGTACTAGGGATTGAATCTAGGACACTCTACCACTGAAGTACATACCCAGTCCTTTTTATTTTTTATTTTGAAACAGGTTCTTGTTAAGTTACCCAGGTTGCTCTCCAACTTGATCCTGCCTCAGTTTCCCAAGTCAGTGGGATTGTAGACATGCATCACCATGCCAGGCTATGTATATAATTTATTGCTCCAGTCTCTTACTGTCAGTTAGTTAAAGCTGTCTAGTCATAAGTTAACTAAATTATAAACTTAAATTATTATGTTCAAAGCATTAAAAACCAAGTCCTAGGGCTAAAGAAAAAATCACATGAATGTAGAGGAGTTGTACAATGACAACATTTTATTTTCATTCCTTTTAGTTTGTTATATATAATTTTCACAAAAGAAACTTTTCATGTCTACTATTTGGTTACCCCCGAGTATGGTTCTTAATGGGAAAAATGGCTGTATGTTTTTTGTTCCCTATATGTACTAATTTTTTAAATAATGAGTTTGCTCACTTAGCTACCTTCCCTTCAGCAGGGACTAAAATTTTTTTTTTTTTTTTTCCCAATTTAAGTAATACTAGGAGTCCTGCACTGGTATGTATTTGATCTATTTCAGTCCATTCTGATTATCCTTACTGAGAGCAAATTGTACAATCTTTGGTCATTAAGAGTTTCTTCAGGGGCTGGGTTTGTGGCTCAGTGGTAGAATGCTTGCCTAGCATGTGTGAGACACTGGGTTCAATCCCCAGCACCACATAAAAATAAACAAATAAAATGAAGGTATTGTATCTATCTACAAGTGTGTGTGTGTGTGTGTATCTTAGGTTGGCTTCTAAGTCATTGGGACATGACCCGATAAGGTGGTCTTTAAAAGCTTCCTTACTATCTGTTATTATAAGATGTTCCAGATTCATCTTGTACATTTTCTGTCCAAGGTTTGGATAATGCAGTTCTCCAAGGAGAATAGCAAGGAGCCCTGTTATTTGTAATAGTTGCTAAGAGTCTCAGTGCTAAGAGTTGGTCATTGTTTCTACTTCAGAATTAGCATCAGATTGTTTTTCTTTAACCTTTCTATCTTGTCATTATTTCCTTTCTTCCTCACTTCATTGACAGAAACTATAGGATTAAAATAATACATAATTACTCATTTGCTTTATCAATTGTTACACATATATTAAACAGTATACCACTACCGACACTAATAATAATATGATTACTAAAAGCATTTTGAGGTTTTATGTGTTTATTTCACTTGAAATAGTTCTTTTATATTATGCTAGGCATAGACATACCATTAGGTTCACTTTTTAGTTTTTAAAATTTAATGTTTTATAATTTATATAAAACACTAGGTTCCAATATCAATAGCCGATCTACCACCCTGTTTCTTCCCAAACCTTAATAGATACCCATTTTTTAAAAATATTTTTTTAGTTGTCAGTGGACTTTATTTTGTTTGTGTAGTGCTAAGAATTGAACCCAGTGCCTATCACTGAGCCACAGTTCCAGCCCTAGTAGGTACCCATTTTAAATAATTAAATATTCTATTCCATTTTGCTTTTTTATTATAAGTATTATTATTTGAAATAAACAGTGATAGAATATCACTACTTTGCTCTTTTTTACTTAGTCTTAAAATCACCATATACTGGATGATAGAGATACTCCTTATTATTTTTTTATGTGTTTTACTCTGTTGTCTTTTATGTTGTAATTTAGTCTATCCCTCTTAATTAACCAATAAATGCTGTTTAATTGAATGACTGTAGTTTTAGTCTTGAGTCTTCCCCTCCTCCCCCATTTTGTTTTGTACTCTTGGAAATTATAGACATTTTTGTTTATTTGAAAAGTATTTTTCATTTTAATAAGGAAACTGAAATAATTTAATTATATTTTTGATATGGAAATGATGATTATTCTGATATAATCCTTGTGTTTTAGTTTATCACATTTCTTTTTTTTTAACCTTCCACTATGAATATTTTAGGAATGCTTTTATCTTTAGTGACTTTAATATTGCCATAAAATTTTCCAATATAATATCAGCACATTTAATACATTTTTCTTCCTATTTGGAGTAATTTTAATACTGTTGAAGATTTCTTAGTCTATAGGATTACATTCAGTGACATTTTCATGGTTTTTATCCATAGCCTAGAAAAAACTTGATTAGCTTTGTCACTTGATCATTAAAACTAAGTTATTTAAGATTATGATAACTTTAAAATATTTGTGGTGGCTTTTTTATGACTTGGCTTTTCTTCATTATGTAAATATCCAGCAGAATCCTCAAAGATTGGCTCAAGCTTTAAAATATGTTCAGTATCTATTTTTCATTACCTCTTTTTTTATTTCTCATTGATTCTGGGTACTGTTGTCACTGGAATTATTATCACTGATCTTAAGCGTAATTGTCATCTTCCCTCCATCTCTTTTTTTTAAAATAAAGCTAGATACACACATTTTTTTTTTATTGGTTGTTCAAAACATTACAAAGCTCATGACATATCATATTCTAATAAAATAGAAGACACACATTTTTATTCAAAGCTTTTCAATGGTTTTATACTGTGTTCAGGGTAAAAACCAGAGTTCGAAGACCTACAGGGTATGGTTTTCTCTTAGTCACCTGACTTTCTTGCTCTGTGTTCTTTTCTCTAAGTTCACATCTGCCTCCACACTGGTCCCTTGCTGAGGCATCTCATGGTCTTTGCACCTGCCGATTCCTCCATCTGAAATTCAATAATCTTTTTGATGCTTTTCACATTCGAAATTTGAAAGGAAGTATAATCCTGCATGAAACATTGTAATATAGTGGTTAAGAGGTAAGATTCAGGAATGAGACAGCTTTGTAAAGGGATTACTGTTAACTTTGGGCAGATTACTAGCTTCTCGAGCCTTTGTTTCTTCATTAGTATATTAATACTTGTTCTTCATAAGATTATTGTTATATGAGATATTGTGCTAAGACAATTGTTACAGTACATGGCACATATCTATAGAGTGAATGTTAGTTGAATTAACAGTAATTGTTCAGTAATTTTTGGTCACCAATTTTTAGTGAAAATACATACTTTTGGTTTCTCTGAATTATTTAGCAAAGAAAACTATCAACTTATTTTTTGATTTTTAGGGAAAACTTACCTAGATAGGAGGATCAGAGGAAAATGAAGTAGTCATTTGCCATATTTAAATTGATACTTGAGAGAATAAGTAGACTAGCAGATATATGACGAACACTAAAGAATAAGTGATTAGTTTTGTTTAGGGCATTTAAAAAGAGAGTAAAGGGAGCAACATTATCTATGATGAGCAGTTTTTGCCTCTAGGAGTTGGGAGCTAACTGCCTGAGGAAAGTCGTGTTATTGATGAATAATATGTGACAAAGCCCTTTGACTGGCCTTCACTATATGAACTAATATTTGCTGCTTTTGCGGGGAGTGGGGGTAACACCAATTAACTGATAACTCTGCAGCAAATAGGTTACTTCTAGTAATAGCACTCACTTCTTCATCCATTAGTAGAGTTGCAAACCTGCCAAAAGCTTTCATCTTTTTAAAGCCTGATAACATTATATAATTTAACTGGGTAACCCCAAACTAATGAAACATACAAAAAAAAAAACAAAACACTTTTGCTATGATAACCAAGTTGCATAGTTTGGAAAGACTGAAAGTATAATTGCTGTTTAATTATATGTGGTTGAGACAACTTAAAAGATTGAAAGAAAAAAAATCTAGAAAGATTGTCTGCCTATTCAGATTGCTTGTTAACTTCAAGTTTATGCTTCACTTTAGAGATGCTTTGAAGTTTTAGATAAGGTTTCATGGATATGGTTTATGTAAGAAAGGCAACATGAATTTATAGTCAGTAGAGACATTATCCAAAGAAAAGGTCTGCCCTTCACTTAAGGATGGGTAAACTATCATACATTATATCTTTTATGTTGAAGTAAATATTATTTACATACATGTATTATGTTTTATGATTCCCTATTTTAGTCAGATTTTTGGTTAACCAAGCAAAAACTGATCCAGATTGCATTGAATAAAAGGGCTTCTTTGGGGGCTTAGTTTTTTCAGGGAGGAAGCATTAATGGAATATAGAGTAGCAGATAGAGCATGCAGGGAGTTTCATGCCATGCTAAATTTCTTTCAGTGGTAATTCTTTTTTTTAAATTTTATTTTTATTAATTGTAGATGGACACAATACCTTTATTTTATTTATTTATTTTTTTTATGTGGTGCTGAGGATAGAACCCAGTGCTTCACAACCCCAGCCCTGGTAATTCATTTTTAAGGAAGTGATGACTTTGAGTCTGTTTTTTTGGAAACTCTCCTTAGAAAAGTGGGACAAGAGAACTAAAGCAATGTCAGTGAGATTAGAAGTGGAGATCATAAAGAAGTTTGAAGAATAAAATTAAGAAAGCTTGGAGTGATTCACTGAATTTAAGGTATTAAGGCAAACAGAAAAATCAGAGGTGGTGGTGATGATGATAATGTGCTTACTGTGTGCTTTTTTTTTTTCAGTTCTCTAAGTGTTTTAGTCATTCTAACGTTCATATGAACATGTACTTGATACTACCCTACAGTTCCTATACACAATTCCAAACTTCTAAAACTCTGAATATTTAAAAAATAAATCACAAGTACGTTTGGCATAGATTCAGTGGCCAACAAATAATCATGACCAGAAGTGGTGTGAGGCTATTTGTAGTCTTTATTTGTCCTATAAAATTGTAAATTTATATTTTATGGAAATATTGGTGTGTTTAGTTATGAAGTGCTGCCTCAACATCTGGTGATGGTGTAACATAATCCATAGTATTATTTTTTTGAAATATGAAAAGTTTTAAAATTTGGGTTTGGATGAGGGGTGATAGACATATATTAATAATTGTTACTTTATGGGTGAGAAAACTGAGTCATAGAAAGAAATTTTACTCATTAAGTGGCAATGTTAGATGCTAAGCAGGAAGTGTGAATCAGGCGGTATAGCGATACCAGACTTCAAACTATACTACAGAGCAATAGTAACAAAAACAGCATGGTACTGGTACCAAAACAGGCGGGTGGACCAATGGTACAGAATAGAGGACACAGAAACCAATCCACAAAACTACAACTATCTTATATTTGATAAAGGGGCTAAAAGCATGCAATGGAGGAAGGATAGCATCTTCAACAAATGGTGCTGGGAAAACTGGAAATCCATATGCAACAAAATGAAACTGAACCCCTCTCTCTCGCCATGCACAAAAGTGAATTCAAAATGGATCAAGGAGCTTGATATCAAATCAGAGACGCGCCGTCTGATAGAAGAAAAAGTTGGTTACGATCTACAGTCGGTGGGGTCGGGCTCCAAATTCCTCAGTAGGACACCCATAGCACAAAAGTTAATAACTAGAATCAACAAATGGGACTTACTCAAACTAAAAAGTTTTTTCTCAGCAAAAGAAACAATAAGAGAGGTAAATAGGG